>NC_053118.1:39038781-39081281 GCF_010015445.1 Perca fluviatilis
TCGAAGGTAAGAGCATCTCAAGGAACAGGAAGAGACTCGGTTGGTTATAACCAAATTAGGAAACAGCTACACAGAGACACACACACACACACACACACACATAGTACTGTAACATTTGTCCATGTTGTCATTGTTTCTGTGGTTCATATATATTGAAGATTTTACAACTTTAAAAGTCCAACAGTCAGAAGGTTTTAGGCATATTCTGGTTCTGGTACATTATCACTTCATCTTATTAAGTCTAATAAATAGTGATCTTAATGCAAACATGAATACAGCTACTGCTGCTATCAATAAGAGTGTGTGTGTAGTACTTGTGGTCACTACACCAAGGTTAAATAAGGTGACCTCCAGTGTCTAACATGGAGAGGGTCCAATATTATTCAGGGCGCTATAAACACATGCCTCGTTAAGTTCGGTTAAATTGAACTAGAGTTTGTTTGCCACGCTGGTGTGCTTCGTCAGGGCAGGTGAGAAAGCGGCAGTCGAACTCGGGTGCACACCAAAAGCGGACCAAACAAGCGTACCGAGACCTGCTTGAAGAGGGGATCTCGGCACGACGCTTTCAATCCAACTCTGGACCGCACCAGCTTCTTGCCTGATTTGTAATGGTGCATTTTGGGACGCTTGGATTTTTCCAGGTGTGAAACCAAAACCAAACCAAACCAAACTAACTGAGGGCAAAGTTTACAAACTCACCAACTGATTCGGACCAAAGCAAACAAACTACAGGTGTATAAACCAGTCCCTCCAGAAAAACGTTATTATGCGATCGCATAATTCAATGCATAATCAGCCAAAGTCCACATATTTATAAGGGGGCAGCATTTTTCCGAATACGCCGCACTTTTGCCGCAGAAATTGCCGATTTACGTGCAAAATATGCGGGGCTTGCCTGACATAATGTCACTTGACACATTTTTTTGTACACCCAGAGTCGAGCAGAAAGAAGAGATCAGAACGTAAAAAGGAAGCTAACGTCAAAGCTAAGCTAGCGAGTAGGCTACAGGATGGGAAGAACAAAATAAGAATAAAGAAATTGAAAAAAAAACATTATTTCCCCCCATTTTGAAATGCAAGTGGTTGGACTATAACACACAAACAAATCATCCTCCTGGCAACTTTTTTGTCAAAAACTAATCTAGCGACTTTTATTGGTGTTATTGGAGACTTTTTTGGTGTTCGGAGACTCGAAAGCACGTCTCACTCTGCAGCTACTGTGCTCAACGAGCAGCGGGTGCTGCCGTGAGCCCCTCCCCCGTCCAAAAGCCCTCCCAGGCGGTCAGTCTCTCAGTAGCCTCGCGCAGCAGTCCCAGCCTGCAGTCACACACCACTCCTCATACAAACTCTGATGTTGCTCCTTGCAGACAGAGTGGACGCCTTCACACAAAAACTTGACCTCTGGCATGGCCGCATCAGTCGAGGGAACAGCGACATGTTCCCCAGCCTCGCAGACTTTATCACCGATGCACGTCACACGACTTCTCCTCTCTATCTCAGTCAGCGTCTGAGCACCTGTCAGCAACGAGAGAACAGCCATTGACCAGGCGGGAGTGAGAACGGATCAAATTAATTTCCTTGTTTCTGTTATGAAGACGATCATGTGTGACTCGAACATCTCACATTTACCAACAAAACGTACAGCGAAAGACCGTGCAAAACATTTCAGACTGTACTGCCAACGTGTGTACATTTTAACATCACTGTACGCTGTAACGTTTTTTCATTATAGTCACTGAAGCGGCTGCTGTTTCTCTGTCTGTCCAACCCGGTCTCACGGCAGTTCGTGTAAATGTCCACGTTATTCTTAATCTATTGATACGTGTTCACGGAGACGTTTTTCTCGTTTTTTACGTGTAAATGTCACATTAAAAGGACGCTGGGAGGCGGCCGAAAAGGACGCTCCATAAGCCAGGAGGCGCCCGCGAGGCGGCCCGCTGGGGACGCCTCACAATAACGGGATGGCGGAGGTTGGGTTTAGGAAAAATTATGTGCAAGAATTTTAAACGAGGAAAGGGCTTTAAACACCGAAAGGGCGCTTTAAACACCGGGAAAGGGCTTCTTAAACACCGGGGAAAGGGCGCCTTTAAACACAGAGGAAAGGGCGCCTTAAACACCGGGGAAAAGGGTTTTAAACACCGGTAAGGGCTTTAAACACCGAAAGGGCCTTTAAACACCGGGCAGCTTTAAACACCGGGGAAAGGGCTTTAAACACCGGGGAAAGGGCTTTAAACACCGGGGAAGCGTTTTAAACACCGGAAAGGGCTTCTTAAACACCGGGGAAAGGGGCTCTTAAACACCGGGAAAGGGGCCTTTAAACACCGGAGAGAGGGCTTTAAACGCCGGAGAAGCGGCTTTAAACACCGGAAAGGGCTTTTAAACACCGGGGCTTTAAACACCGGGGAAAGGGCGCCTTAAACACCAGAGAAAGGGGCGTTCTAAACCCGGGAAAAGGCGCCTTTAAACACCGGGAAAGGGCTTTAAACACCGGGAAAGGGGCGCTTAAACACCGGGGAAAGGGCTTTAAACACCAGAGAAAGGGTTTTAAACGCGGGAGAAAGGGCTTTAAACACCGGGGAAAGGGCCTTTAAACACCGGGGAAAGGGCTTCTTAAACACCGGGGAAAGGGCGCTTTAAACACCGGGGAAAGGGCCTTTAAACACCGGGAAAGGGCTCTTAAACGCCGGAGAAAGGGCGCCTTTAAACACCGGGAAAGTGCTTTAAACACCGGGGAAAGGGCTCTTAAACACCGGGGAAAGGGCTTTAAACACCAGAGAAAGGGCTTTAAACGCCGGAGAAAGCGGGCTTCTAAACACCGGGGAAAGGGCTTCTAAACGCCGGAGAAAGGGCTTTAAACACCGGGGAAAGGGCTTCTTTAAACACCGGGGAAAGGGCGCTTTAAACACCGGGAAAGGGCGCTTTAAACACCAGAGAAAGGGCTTTAAACGCCGGAGAAAGGGCGTTTAAACACCGGGGAAAGGGCGTTAAACACCGGGAAAGGGCTCTTAAACACCGGAAAGGGCCTTTAAACACTAGGAAAGGGCTTTTAAACGCCGGAAAAGGGTCTTTAAACACCGGGAAAGGGGTTTTAAACACCGGGGAAAGGGTTTTAAACGGAGGCTTTAAACGCCGGAGAAAGGGCGCTTTAACACCGGGGAAAGGGCCTTAAACACCGGGAAAGGGCGCCTTAAACAGTTTTTATATCACTCCCTACAATTTCGTGCTGTGGCCACAAAATATGCTTCCCATTGAAATACATTACTTCACATTTTCGTGTTGTCCACCACGTAAAAAACGACAAAAACGTCTCCGTGAACACGTATCAATAGATTCAAATAACGTCACATTTACACAAACTTCCATGAGACCGGGCTGAATAATCATATGCCTATTTTTGAAAATATATTTGTATTTCTTTTCGGTGTTGTAGTTTGTAGACTAGAGTTATTCTAGCCTCATGTTGAAAAGGTCTGTTTCTCAGAAGCCCCTTTTTACACACACACACACACACACACACACACACACACACACACACACACACACACACACACACACACACACACACAAACACACAAACACACAAACAAACAGACAGACAGACAGATAAACACAAACACACACACACATATACACACAGACAGACACACGCAAACACACACACACACGCATGGACGCACGCACGCACATACACACACACATACACACACACTCCCAACTTGTAAAATCCTGACGCTTGGTCAGTGTCTCTCAGCGTCAGATATGATGCAAAAATGATGGGAGTGAGTGTGCGTTGGCTCTGCAGCCCTGAACTTATCTAGAAATTACCCGGAGGATCTGTACGTGAGAACACAAATGTCTAAATCAGGGGAGCCTGGTTAGCTCACCTGGTAGAGCTTATATAGAGGATTACCCCTCGACGCAGCAGCCGTGGGTTAGACTCCGACCTGCGGCCCTTTGCAGCATTTCCTTCCCTCTCTCTCTCTCTCTCTCTCTCTCTCATTTCATGTCGTCAGCTGTCCTATGCAAATAAAGGCCTAAAATGCCCCAAAAATAATCATAACATTTTTTTTCTCTTTTTTTTTAAATGTCTAAATCCGTTGGACGTGTTTACTTTTGGGTAACTGGGTTGGAAAAAAACTGGGGCTGGGGATCATCAATCAAAGTCATAATCAAAGTTTAATGTATTAAATCTGTAAATGTATTTCAGATACGAAACAGATGAAGATAAGAAGCTCCAGAGATGACGGAGAGTTTAAAAGAGGAGAAGAAGTCACACTGAACTGCACCACAATCTGCTCTATCCACCAACTGGAGGTCACCTGGTTCAGAGATGGCTCCAACCTCTCAGAGTCTGGCCCCGCCCTCCATCTCAGCTATCTGACTGCAAAGGATTCTGGGAACTACACCTGTAGTTTGAAGAAGAACAAGCGCACCCTCTCAGAGCCGTACAGCCTGCATGTGGAGGCTGACGAGGAAGGTTAGTTTGATCAGTTTTTATCTGAAAACATTTTCAGACCAGATCCAAACTCAACAAGTCTGTCTATAGAAACTACAACCTGAATCTAAACCACCTTAAAGCTGCAGTGATTGGTTTATTTGTCAGCTTGTTTTGCAGCAGAACAGTCTGTGAACATCTGCTAAAGCTAACATGTTAGATTGTCAGGCCTCCTGCTCACTGGCTGCGTGGCGTGTCCGTTTATATTTGGGCTCCCATGGTAACAGGTTAGAGCGTGCACACTGCCTGCGTGACACGCACATCTCAGAAAACGCGTGCCTGCTAGAAATAGGACCGACGCCTATTTTTCACACGACACGCCAGCGTGTTGGAAGCGTTTCCAGGCAAAATAGAATAGGAAAAGATGTTTATATGTCATTTAGACACAAATACATTAAATAAATGACATGTTGATGTTTGAAAGTCTCGAGGATTTGATATAAATGCAGATATATAAATGTCATTTAAAAAAATAATGATAAAGAATTATCGATTTTCAAATATAGCAACTGTCAATCCAGAAGGAAAGATTCTGGAGCCTATTCTGACATCAATACTGCCGATGTTGTCTTTGCTGTAATCAGACCAGAATATATTTATATTTATGTTTATGGGAAACATCCATGTGTCCAGACAAGGCTAGCAGCAGCAGCAGCGTCGCGTCAGGCACCTTTCTGGTGTGTAAAGACGTAGAAAACACCACGCAGTGTGCAGGAGCCCTTGCAGATATTTTGGCGAGAGGACGGAGCTGAGGAAGATGACGCAGCCAACCTAGTGTTGTTTATGGTTGCTATGGCGCTAAGCTAAGCTAAACGCTAAAGAGGGAAAGTTTCTGATTTTCAACCCTTCTGAAGCGAGTCATCCAACGGGAGTTTTACCAGCGGATAAACACAGACCTCCAGGTCCTGGAGACATTCTGCATGTACAGCAGAACAGAAAATCTGATTTTCCCTTTAAGTTACCAGCTAACGCTAGCGGTAGCTATGTTGGTTGCCAGACCACTGAACTAGACTAGAACTAGACTGCACTAAAATGTACCAGTTATCTAAGCTAAAGGGCAAATAAAAAGGTTGACCATTTAAGTTGAAAACACGGTATAACAGCCAAAAACAAATTGAGGTCTATTTTAACATCCACAGCATTAATTGTAAAATATTTCCTGATAATGTCTGATGTGTTCTGCAGGAGGAGGTAACCCAGGAAGAGGAGGAGGTCTGCCTTTGATCGTTGGTCTGGTGGTCGGGGTCCTGCTGGTTCTCTTCGCTGTTATTCTGGTCGTCTGCATCATCAAAAGGTAATAGTAGTTTAATGGGATGACCTCTAGCTCACCCAGTAAGAGTGTTCGCCGCATGTAGGCTGAGTCCTGCAGCGGCGCGGGTTCAAATCTGACCTACTTCCTTTTGCTGCGTGTCATCTCCCATCTCTGTCCCTCTTTCATGTCTATCCACTGTCACTCTATAATAAAGGGAAAAGATTAAGGGAAAAAAATGATCTTAAAAAATGGTAGTTTAATAAATCTGTCTGTCTTTGTCTTCGTTATACACACATACACACATGCACAGGCACAAATTCAGGCTTTGCACCCATTCGCTGCGCTTCCATGTCCAGGGTGTTTTAGCTGTGAGTTACGGAAACAAAAGAAAATCAAATCAAATCGTTGATTTTGGGAATTGTGACATGCCTAATAATTATATCTACTGTACAGTGCTTTCCTAAACAGCATGCTGTAGCTTTGGATGCTAAACAAAGGTGCTGAACGTCCAGAGGCCTGTACTACGAATCAAGATCAACATACCCTGGATTTATTTCAATTACCCAGCTTCACTAACCCTAACAACCGCGGTCCCGCATAAGCTGTCACGACGGTTGTGTTGTGTTATTGTGGTCATGGTGTTGTGTTATTGTGGTCATGGTGTTGTGTTGTGTTATTGTGGTCATGGTGTTGTGTTATTGTGGTCATGGTGTTGTGTTGTGTTATTGTGGTCATGGTGTTGTGGTATTGTGGTCATGGTGTTGTGTTGTGTTATTGTGGTCATGGTGTTGTGGTATTGTGGTCATGGTGTTGTGTTGTGTTATTGTGGTCATGGTGTTGTGGTATTGTGGTCATGGTGTTGTGTTATTGTGATCATGGTGTTGTGTTATTGTGGTCATGGTGTTGTGTTATTGTGATCATGGTGTTGTGTTATTGTGGTCATGGTGTTGTGTTGTGTTATTGTGGTCATGGTGTTGTGTTATTGTGGTCATGGTGTTGTGTTGTGTTATTGTGGTCATGGTGTTGTGTTATTGTGGTCATGGTGTTGTGTTGTGTTATTGTGATCATGGTGTTGTTTTTTTTTTTGTTTTTGTTTGTTTTTTTTTTTTTTTGGGTTTGTTTTTTTTTTTTTTTTTTGTTTTTGTGTTGTGTTTTTGTGTATGTGTTGTGTTGTGTTATTGTGATCATGGTGTTGTGTTGTGTTATTGTGATCATGGTGTTGTGTTGTGTTATTGTGATCATGGTGTTGTGTTGTGTTATTGTGATCATGGTGTTGTGTTGTGTTATTGTGATCATGGTGTTGTGTTGTGTTATTGTGGTCATGGTGTTGTGTTATTGTGATCATGGTGTTGTGTTTGCAGGAAGAGAGCAGCAGGTCGGGACCAGACAGCTGTGGGACGGGACGAGGAACAAAAGGTGAGCGGAGGTGTTTCACTGATTATTTTAGTTTGCAGACGAAGGATCTGTGTGATGAATAAGATAAAAAAACATGTTACAGCTGCACACACACACACTTACGCACATAGACACACACACAGAGACAAACACACACACACACACAGACAAACGCACACACACGCACACAGACACACACACACACACACACACACACATACACACAAACACACACACAGAGACACACACATTGCTCAGGCCTGCAGAAAGTATTCAGTAAAGGTATATATACATATATTAAGATAAGATAGACTTCATTAATCCCACACTGGAGAAATTCCTGTGCTACAGCAGCTCAAGTGAAAAAAATGTACACACATCAGAATAACACAAATACACATTAAGGAGACATAGGAGAAAAATATATGTAAAGAATTGATTTACGAAATAGAATTAGTTATAATAATTATAGTTATAAAACAAAAAACATTTACACAGTAAACAGCCTTGTGTATAATGTATAAACAGACAGTATATAAACACAGATATACAGATGAATAGACATGAGTCATGACATATTGCACAGTTGGAGGTAACAGAGAGTAATAAATAAATATGTATAGTGCAGAATATTGTCCAGTGATGGCTCATGTTGCAGAAACAGTGAGCAGTGCTACATTATGATGTTCTATTAAAGAGTCTGACTGCTGCTGGAATGAAGGACCTGCGGTGGCGCTCCTTCTTGCATGAATCTCCCTTTCCTCATCTGTTCCTGTCTTTCCTCATCTCTTCCTGTCTTTCTTCATCCCTTCCTGTCTTTCTTCATCTCTTTCTGTCTGTGGTTTTCAGCACTCTGATAACATCTACAGCAACGACTTCCTGCCGCTTGCTGAGCAGCAGGGACCCAGCAGCGCTGTGGAGGAAGTCAGCTATGCCTCGGTCCAGTTCACACACAAGAAGCAGGCCAGGTACTGGAGGCTGCTAAACATGGCCCTGTTCATACCTTTAGACTTTGGTATTTTCAACATGGACCCTATTTTCCCTGCAGTAGTTTCTAAGTGACTGATGTGAACAAAACTCTTTGAAATGGGTCCAGTAAACAGTCAGAGTCCACTAAAAGTTCTGGTGTTGCTGCTGACAGACTCAGATTATTATTCTAAGTGTCTGACAACATTATGGGATGGATCCCTACAGAGATAGAGCTTTTAGTTAAAGAGTAAGATCCTTTTAGTTTAACATGAAACAGCCCCGAAATCACCATCACCAAACTCCACCAGACTCCATGTAAATAATCAGGACTTTTAGCGTGTATAGAGCCAGCATATCTCCACCAGACTCCATGTAAATAATCAGGACTTTTAGCGTGTATAGAGCCAGCATATCTCCACCAGACTCCATGTAAATAATCAGGACTTTTAGCGTGTATAGAGCCAGCATATCTCCACCAGACTCCATGTAAATAATCAGGACTTTTAGTGTGTATAGAGCCAGCATATCTCCACCAGACTCCATGTAAATAATCAGGACTTTTAGCGTGTATAGAGCCAGCATATCTCCTCATGTAAATGGGTGAATTAAGGGTTTATTTCAACCAAACCAGAGTGGTGATTGTTGGAACAGTGGAAAGATGAACCGAGACGGCTTTTGGTAGTTTTATTTAGTTTCTGTGCACTTTAAATGAAGTGTGTTTTATGATGATAAAAGTCCTGATTATTTACATGGAGTCTGGTGGAGTTTGGTGATGGTGATTTCGGGGCTGTTTCATGTTAAACTAAAAGGATCTTACTCTTTAACCAAAAGGTCTATCTCTGTAGGGATCCATCCCATAACATACGGACCAGCAACACAAAGACAGGGTAATAAAATGTGTTTTCACTCACCAAGGCTGAGGGCTCTCTAAGAGAAAGGCCACGCGGCGGTTCTTCGTCTGGGCAAACTTGACTTATTTTGTAAGCTAACCACTCCACGTTAAACAGCGGTTACTTTACGAGCAGTTTGAGTAATGACGATATCCAGAGGCTGGTGGGCACCAGTTACAGTGCTGCTGTGAAATTTTCCAACAAGTGTTGAATGGTTCCTTGGATTTGCTCCTTCACTGTTAAGTGAGCAGTGAATGTCATCTTGCCAAAATGCTCGCATGTCCATAGAATACCCTATTGTGTGGTCGGATCTTGTTTTGATGGGCGCCACGTCAGCAGGACGTGTCTGACAGCTTCAGACAGCAGAGAAAAAATGGATGCTACAATGAATACTGCTACCACTGCTGCTGATACCGCAAACACTCCTTCCACGACGGCCTGTGATAGCCGCGTCGGTTTTAACGAGGGCAGTGCACTTTTAATCAAGGCAAATAAACAAATAGCAAACCTCAAAGAAGATATCCTACGGCTGTCGGAAGAACTTCGGAGGAAGGACTCCTTATTGTCCAGTTATGTAGATCTGGCCTGTGGACAGTCTCGGAAGTTGGCTTCTCTTGACTCAACCCTGCAGGACACTGTGACATGGGACCCAGCCGCATGTCAGCGGCCCTCTTCGTGCTCTACTCCACTCCATGGGTCATCTTGGATTGACGTGGTGGTCCGCAGCCGCAAGAGGGGCTCCGACGGGACTGTCTCTCCATCTCTCCTGTCACTCTCCAACCGATATGCTGCTTTAGCTGTGGAAAACCCGGTCCTCACAGTTGGTGCCTCTGCAGCTCCATCACGACCAAATCGGGTCGCCTCCACAACGCCTGTCAACCCCGTAGGCCAACCGCCGAAGATAGCGGAAAAAGTTGACGCTGTCGAGGCTCCGGAAGAATCCAACGGAAAGTCAACTCGGAGGCCTCCCTCCACCCGGACCTCGAGCGCCTCTGCTCGGCGCAGGATCCTCAAAGAGGCTGTGCTTCGTCACTCTGGTGGGCTTCCTCGACCGGACCTGGCAGGTAATTCTCCACTCAATACCGACTTAGCGGTCTTACAAAATTCTCCTGTCCCGTCATGCAGTGTAGTCCGTACTCCTTGCTGCCATGAGCATCCCAGCCTTCAGATTCCTTGTCCCCTTTTTGCCCCGACAACTCTGATAGTGGGTGACAGTATTACCAGAAACATACGCTTTTTTAACGCCATAACTCGCTGTTTTCCGGGAGCAACGGTCCCAGTCCTTCTGGAGAAACTGCCAGGTCTACTGCAGTCTCTCTCACCCTCCATAACACGGGTGATTATCCATGTGGGCCATAATGATATGGCACGTCGGGAATCGGTGAAGACAAGGAAGGATTTTAATGACATTTTTAGCCTTTTAGAGCTCTGTGGCAAATCTGTTTTTATCAGTGGCCCCTTACCAACGGTGCCCCGCGGTTCAGAGCTTTTCAGTCGGCTTCTGAGTCTTAACACCTGGCTCCAGTCCACCTGCTGTGTCCATAATTTTGGATTTATCGACAATTTTGACTTGTTTTGGAACCACTCCTCCTATTTCAGGAGCGATGGTGTCCACCCAAACAAGATGGGCAGCTCATTTTTGGCTGCTAACAAACAGCACGCTGTACAGTCCGCCGCACGTGAATGACTATTTACACCACACACCCCCTTCACAGACTCTTCTTCTCTCAGTACCACTTCCTTCTCTCAGGACATTGTCAGCAGTGACATCTCCCCCTACAGCCCGTCAGTGGCAATTACACATGAATTACCACTCTATCGTCCCATACAGACCATTTTAACAATTAGGCCGTCCACCCTGAAGAAACGCACTGGGGGATCACTTCCAAGGTATCTGCGTCCCCTGGCACGGGCCCCTGCTGTACTTAGCACTGGGTCAGCGCCTCTCAAGATGGCGCTAATAAATGCTCGATCCATTACAAACAAATCTTTTATTCTGAATGATTTGTTTATAAATAGGTGCCTTGATTTCTTGTTCCTGACTGAGTCTTGCGGAAAAAAATTTAGAATACGGCCCTCTAATTGAACTTTGTCCACCTGACTGTTGTTTTATCAGTACTCCCAGGACCTTAGGTCGTGGTGGAGGACTCGGCGGTGGTATATAAAGGCTGCTTTCAAAGTCGGACAGTACCCAGTAGAGTTTTTCCCTCATTTGAACTGCAGGTTACCAAAGTTGGTAATTCTAATCCATTTTATTGTATTTTAATTTATCAACCCACCTGGTTCTAACAGTTCTTTTTGTCTGAATTTAGTGATTTTCTATCATCCATTATTATGTTGGATAACGTCATTATGGTTGGAGATTTTAACATCCATGTTGATGACTTGTCTAGTATTTTAGCTGCAGACTTTCTTAATGTAACTGAGGCTTTTAATTTTATCCAGCATGTTTCTGGTCCCACACACATTGGGGGCTCACATTTGGACCTTTTGTGCATGGTTTTAATATTGACTCTGTTTACACTGAGGAACTGCATATTACTGACCATGATTGTGTTTTTTTTAATTTGTCTTTTAATCCTGATGTATTGCCCAGTAAAAATGTAAGATGTTCTCGCATCTTAAATCCCTCCTCAGCTGAGAGGTTTACGGCAGCTTTTGTCCAAAACGCAGTGCTGTCCTCTCATGCTGACATTAATGATCTGGTCCATTCATTCAACACAAATTGCATATCAGTGTTGGATAAAGTGGCTCCATGTCAGATGCGTCGTGTTTCCCCGTCAACACATCCCCATGGCGTAGTGACTCCATACGCGTGTTTCAGGCGCGTTACTTGTCGCAGGGCGGAACGACAGTGGAAAACCTCCAAGCTTCATGTTCACCAACTATATTACAAGGACCTTTTAACTGAATACAACAACATGGTTAAGGAGGCAAGAACAACTTATTTTGCTAATCTTATTTCATCCAGTAAACAAAACCCAAAAATTTTCTTTTGAAACCATCAACAATATTGTCACTCCTGCTCCTCCTGAAGTGCCAATTTTTTCAAACAAGGATTGCAGTGACTTTCTCAAGTTCTTTGTAAAGAAAATCAGTGATGTCAGAAATGGAATTATCCCTTCGTACTACTTCATTTTTGGCTCACTCAATCAGGCCACCAATCATGAACCATTTTGCTCCAATCTCGCTACAAGAACTCACTGATCTGGTTAGCAGCATGAAATCTTCCTCGAGCCCAGGAGATATTATACCAACTTCATTATTTAAAAATGTTCTTGGGTCTGTGAGTACTTGGGTTCTCGCTATACTCAACAGCTCTCTGCAATCTGGTTGTGTCCCTTTATATTTTTAAACATGCATGTGTGCAGCCACTTTTAAAGAAAACCAACCTGGATACATCACTGCCGGAAAATTATAGCGCCCAATTCGAAAATACCTTTTATCTCCAAAATTATAGAAAAAATTGTTGCTAAACAGCTCACTACTGTTCTGAATGCACACAACATTTTAGACAAATTTCAATCTGGTTTCCGTCAGAAACACTCAACTGAAACCGCTCTTCTTAGAGTGTCCAACGATTTATTAATGTCCTCTGACAAGGGTCAATGCTCTGTTTTGGTGCTGCTGGATCTTAGTGCCGCTTTTGATACAGTGGATCATAACATCATGCTTGAAAGACTTAAGCATTGGGTTGGTATCTCAGGAAGCGCCCTGGATTGGTTCACCTCATATCTATCAGACAGAAGTTTCTCGTTGTATCTTGGCCCCTATTCCTCAGAAAACCGGGCCCTTTCCCGTGTGGGTTCCGCAGGGCTCTGTGTTAGGTCCACTTTTTATTTGCATTGTACATGCTCCCCTGGGACATATAATTAGCCAAGTTGGAGATATTTCTTATCACTTATATGCAGATGACATCCAGCTGTATGTCTCTTTTGAGCCAGAAGACACTGACAAAGTGTTGAAATTGCTTAGATGTTTCACTTTGATTAAGGATTGGCTCGCAAATAACTTTCTACAGCTCAATGAAAATAAGACCGAAGTCATTATTGTTGCTCCGGACCCTATAGTTTCGAAGATTAGTCGGCTGCTGGGCTCCTTGTCCTCAGCTGTTCAGTCCAAACTGAAAAATCTTGGTGTAATATTTGATAATAACATGTACTTGGATCAACATATTAAATCTCTGACTCGCACATGTTTCTTTCAATTAAGAAACATTGCCAAAATTAGAGGAACTGTTTCACATTCTGAGCTTGAGATGATTATTCATGCTTTTATTTCATCTCGGCTTGACTACTGCAATTCTATTTTCACCTGTCTCAGCAAATCGTCACAGGACCGTTTACAACTAGTCCAGAATTCTGCTGCAAGGCTGCTAACCAGGTCTAGCAGGATGTCACACATTACTCCAGTTTTATACTCATTACATTGGCTTCCGATTAACTACAGGATCAAATTTAAAGTTTTGGTTCTGACTTATAAAGCTTTGCATGGTCAGGCTCCGCGGTATATCTCGGACCTGCTCCATTCATACACTACAAATAGGCCCCTCAGGTCTTCTAACCAGGGATTACTGGTTGTTCCACGCACCCGTTTAAAGACTAGAGGTGACCGTTCCTTGCGGCGGTGGCTCCAAACCTGTGGAATGCGTCCTTATTGCCTTACGTTCTGCAGTCTCTGTTGAAGCTTTTAAAAAGCAGCTGAAGACGCACTTGTTTAAATTTGCTTTTGATTCATTCATGTAAAATGTTGCCTTTTAATGACTGTTTTTATTCTTTTATCTTTATTGTTGTATAATTCACTATGTTTTGTACAAATTTTTATCTTGTGAAGCACTTTGTGATTCTGTCTGTGAAAGGTGCTATATCAAATAAACTTATTATTATTATTATTATAATGTTGTCAGACACTTAGAATAATAATCTGAGTCTGTCAGCAGCAACAACAGAACTTTTAGTGGACGCTGACTGATGCTGAACATCTGTCCTGTAGGGTTACATTACAGCTTGGTTCTTGTTTAATTCTGGACCAGTTTCAAAGATTCTTGTTCACATCAGACACTCAGATAAACAAACATGGGAACATAGGGTCCAGGTTGAAAAAAAAAACCAAGTTACCTTTTAAAAAAATAATGAACTTCATCCTCGGGCATTCACATTTCAGTGAAGTAGTGGATGATGCAGAGTTTTGATGCTGAATCATATGAAGGTTTTTCTCTTACTCTCTCTGATGACTCTTCCTCTGTTTGATATTTATTCATTTTCAGACCGGCAGAGGAGGCGGAGGACTCCATCATCTACAGCTCTGTAGCCAGAACAAGCTGAAGACAAACCACACGACGGCAAATAAACCTTTCAAATTTTTAATTTTTAATTACCACAAAAATGTGCACCTCGCAAAAGAAAACTCCACATCCAATATTAAATGAAGTTAACTGTTGACACAATACAGTAACGTGAGCTATTTAAAGGTCCCATGACATGGTGCTCTTTGGATGCTTTTATCTAGGCCTTAGTGGTCCCCTAATACTGTATCTGAAGTCTCTTTTATATAGGCCTTAGTGGTCCCCTAATACTGTATCTGAAGTCTCTTTTATATAGACCTTAGTGGTCCACTAATACTGTATCTGAAGTCTCTTTTATATAGACCTTAGTGGTCCCCTAATACTGTATCTGAAGTCTCTTTTATATAGACCTTAGTGGTCCCCTAATACTGTATCTGAAGTCTCTTTTATATAGGCCTTAGTGGTCCCCTAATACTGTATCTGAAGTCTCTTTTATATAGGCCTTAGTGGTCCCCTAATACTGTATCTGAAGTCTCTTTTATATAGACCTTAGAGGTCCCCTAATACTGTATCTGAAGTCTCTCTTTATATAGACCTTAGTGGTCCCCCTAATACTGTATCTGAAGTCTCTTTTATATAGACCTTAGTGGTCCCCTAATACTGTATCTGAAGTCTCTTTTTATATAGACCTTAGTGGTCCCCTAATACTGTATCTGAAGTCTCTTTTATATAGACCTTAGTGGTCCCCTAATACTGTATCTGAAGTCTCTTTTTATATAGGCCTTAGTGGTCCCCTAATACTGTATCTGAAGTCTCTTTTATATAGACCTTAGAGGTCCCCTAATACTGTATCTGAAGTCTCTTTTATATAGACCTTAGTGGTCCCCTAATACTGTATCTGAAGTCTCTTTTATATAGACCTTAGTGGTCCCCTAATACTGTATCTGAAGTCTCTTTTATATAGACCTTAGTGGTCCCCTAATACTGTATCTGAAGTCTCTTTTATATAGACCTTAGTGGTCCCCTAATACTGTATCTGAAGTCTCTTTTATATATAGGCCTTAGTGGTCCCCTAATACTGTATCTGAAGTCTCTTTTATATAGACCTTAGAGGTCCCCTAATACTGTATCTGAACTCTCTTTTATATAGACCTTAGTGGTCCCCTAATACTGTATCTGAAGTCTCTTTTATATAGACCTTAGTGGTCCCCTAATACTGTATCTGAAGTCTCTTTTATATAGGCCTTAGTGGTCCCCTAATACTGTATCTGAAGTCTCTTTTATATAGACCTTAGTGGTCCCCTAATACTGTATCTGAAGTCTCTTTTATATAGACCTTAGTGGTCCCCTAATACTGTATCTGAAGTCTCTTTTATATAGACCTTAGTGGGCCCCTAATACTGTATCTGAAGTCTCTTTTATATAGACCTTAGTGGGCCCCTAATACTGTATCTGAACTCTCTTTTATATAGACCTTAGTGGTCCCCTAATACTGTATTTGAAGTCTCTTTTATATAGACCTTAGTGGGCCCCTAATACTGTATCTGAAGTCTCTTTTATATCGGCCTTAGTGGTCCCCTAATACTGTATCTGAAGTCTCTTTTATATAGACCTTAGTGGTCCCCTAATACTGTATCTGAAGTCTCTTTTATATAGACCTTAGTGGTCCCCTAATACTGTATCTGAAGTCTCTTTTATATAGACCTTAGTGGTCCCCTAATACTGTATCTGAAGTCTCTTTTATATAGACCTCAGTGGGCCCCTAATACTGTATCTGAAGTCTCTTTTATATAGGCCTTAGTGGTCCCCTAATACTGTATCTGAAGTCTCTTTTATATAGACCTTAGTGGGCCCCTAATACTGTATCTGAAGTCTCTTTTATATAGACCTCAGTGGGCCCCTAATACTGTATCTGAAGTCTCTTTTATATAGACCTTAGTGGTCCCCTAATACTGTATCTGAAGTCTCTTTTATATAGGCCTTAGTGGTCCCCTAATACTGTATCTGAAGTCTCTTTTATATAGACCTTAGTGGGCCCCTAATACTGTATCTGAAGTCTCTTTTATATCGGCCTTAGTGGTCCCCTAATACTGTATCTGAAGTCTCTTTTATATAGACCTTAGTGGGCCCCTAATACTGTATCTGAACTCTCTTTTATATAGACCTTAGTGGGCCCCTAATACTGTATCTGAAGTCTCTTTTATATAGGCCTTAGTGGTCCCCTAATACTGTATCTGAAGTCTCTTTTATATAGACCTTAGTGGTCCCCTAATACTGTATCTGAAGTCTCTTTTATATAGGCCTTAGTGGTCCCCTAATACTGTATCTGAAGTCGCTATCCCGAAATTCAGCCTTGGTGCTGAATTACAGCGACTAGAGCCAGTCCCACAATGAGCTTTCCTTAGGATGTGCCATTTCTGTGTCTGTAGCTATTGAGGAGGAGAGAGGGGGGGCAAGGTGGAGGGTGGGGGTGTGACCTTGACCAACTGCCACTTTGCTTGTTTGAAAGCCATGATGTCCCTCTCTCTCATGGGTGGGCCAAGCAGAGAAAGGGGAGGTAATCTTTCCCCTTATGATGTCATAAGGAGAAGATTCCTGATTGGTCCATCTGAGCTTTCATTTTCTCAAAGGCAGAGCAGGATACCCAGGGCTCGGTTTACACCTATCACCATTTCTAGCCACTGGGGGACCATAGGCAGGCTGGGGAAATGCATATTAATGTTAAAAAAATAATAAAGTGACATTTTCATGCAATGGGAACTTTAAATGAGCTGATACATGGTTAAACCTCATTGGCTCTACTAGTGTATCTCCGTGTGTACTTCGTCCACAGCAATCACAGCAATCAGTCCCAAAACCTCCCAGTTAGAGAGGAAATGATCTAAACATATTCTTATTAAATCTTTACAATCAGTCCCTGAAAGAACCGAGCAGGCCTGCCTTGGTGCTCAGTCCAAACTCTCTTCTAAACTTGATATGTTCAGCGTGTAATTCGCATAGAGAGGAAGGTTTATCCTGGAAATATTCTTCCGTTAGTCCAGACTAACCCCGCCCTGATGTGTTTGTGTGCATGTGTGCATTTGTGTGTGTGTGTATGTGTGTGTGTGTGTGTGTGTGTATGTGTGTGTATCTGTGTATATTATTATGTATCTGTGTATATTATTATTTCACCAGTGTTCTCTTGTTTCGGTGACAGTTTCTCTGGTTTTTTTCGTGTGTGTGTGTGTGTGTGTGTGTGTGTGTGTGTGTGTGTGTGTGTGCGTGTGTGTGTGTGTGTGTGTGTATGTCTGCGTGTGTTCGTGCAGCTCTTTCTTCCATTGTTTAGTGTGTCTACCTTTTGTGTAAGTAAGTACTCTGTCTTGTATGTAAATTAATATATGAATTTGATTTGAAATAAAGTGTTTGAGAGTTCCTGTTTCCAATTTCAGAGACGACAACAATACACAGGAACAGGAATGAGATTATTAATATATTACTGATATTAAAATAAATAAATGTCTTCACTGTATGACGTGGTTGTGTAACTGAGTTTTTGAAAGATGATGGAAGTTACTGGAAGCAGCAGCTGGAAGGACAAGTTTCACACTTGAGACAGAAAACAGGAAGTGAGATCTTCCTGTCAACATGTTAGAGTCTGAAAACACGTTTAATACGTTTATAAGTGAAAGGCTGATCCTAATATTATCTGTGTGTTTGTGTGTCTGTTTGTGTGTGTTTATCACTGTGTGTGTGTGTGTGTTTATCACTGTGTGTCTGTGTGTGTATGTATGTGTGTGCGCGCATGTGTGTCCACAGTATGTGTGTGTGTGTGTGTTTATCACTGTGAGTGTGTCTAGATGTAGGAGTGTGTGTATGGAGATGTCTTTCATCTCCTGGATGAAAATTATACTCTTTCTGTAAACAAAATGTGTGACCAAGTTCAATAAATCACTTAAAATTCAAAGAATTCACAATGAATGTTATGTGTTCAAATGCCTTCTGTAAAGGATATCATAAGGTCTTGAGGCAATCTGCTGAAAAATGCCATATTTATGGTAAAGGGAATGTGTAAATCGGTAATTTTTTACCAGAGCGGTGTTAGAAGGTTAAGACATGGCGCTGTTCCTGTGGTTTCGGTCTTAACAGGAGCCGGAGACGCTTCTGCTTGAGGCTGCTGCATGTCATGGTGAGTGCTGATTGGCTGATATACATCTACCAACCAGATAGTGCTGTGGGCGGGACATGAAGTGAGACTCAGTGGTGAGTGTTGATTGGCTGATACAAGTCTAACATCTACCAACCAGATAGTGTTGTGGGCGGGACATGAAGTGAGACTCAGTGGTGAGTGCTGATTGGCTGTTACTAGTCTAACATCTACCAACCAGATAGTGTTGTGGGCGGGACATGAAGTGAGACTCAGTAAACAGGAGCAGAGGGAGAGACTCAGAGCTGTAGCTAAGACAAAGTAGAACACCTTTTATTACATTAACTTTATAATAAAACACAGATACAGATCATCTGCAAACTGCCCAATATGGGACAGAGCCTTTCCAGTTGCTGCTCCACGAAGCTGCTGCCTTCAGATATCAGATGGGCTCCCTCCATTTCTGTTTTTATATCTGGGATGAAGACACATTATAACTCTCTAATCTCTCAATCTGTTCTCATCATGTCTATCATTCTGCTGCTTGTTGTTGGTGTTGGGATCTTCTTTTTGGGTTTTGATATTTACATTTTATTGTGTGTGTGTGTGTGTGTGTGTCTGTGTGTACAGTACGTGTATGTGTCTGTGTCTCGGTGTCTGTCTGTGTGTCTGTGTGTGTGTATGTGTTTGGGTGCGTGTGTGGGTGCGTGTGTTTGTGTGTACATATGTGTTTGTGTTTGTTTGTTTCTGTGTGTGTGTGTGTGTGTGATAGTGTGTGTGTCTGTCTGTGTGTGGGTCTGTGTGTATGTGTCTGTGTGTGTGTATGTGTCTCTGTGTGTGTCTGTGTGTGTTTGTGTGTGTGTCTGTGGTGTGTGTGTGTGTCTGTTGTGTGTCTGTGTGTCTATGTGTGTTTGTGTGTCTATGTGTGTTTTTTTGTTGTGTGTTGTGTGTTGTGTGTTTGTGCATGAGTTGTGTGTGGGTCTTGTGATGTGTAATATATATGTGTGTTTTGTGTCTATGGTTCTGTGTGTGTTGTGTCTATGTGTGTGTGTGTGTGTGTTGTGTGTTGTGTGTCGTTTTGTTATGGGTGTTGGTGTTGGTATGTATATATGTGTTTATATTTGTGTTTGTGTGTGTGTGTGTGTTGTGTCTGTGTGTTGTTGCTTGTTTGTATCTGTGTTTGTTTGTGTGTGTCTGTCTGTATCTTGTTGATAGCGTTAATGTCTCCATGTGTGTCTGTGTGTGTGTGTTGTTGTATGTCTGTGTCTGTGTTTTGTGCGTCTATATTGTATGTGTGTTGTGTCTGTGTTATTTGTATGTCTCGTTTTGTGTGTGTGTTGTTGTGTCTGTTTTTGTTGTTGTGTGTGTATGTCTTTGTGTGTGTGTGTTGTGTTTGTGTCTGTGTGTGTATTGTGTGTCTATATGTATTGTGTGTGTCTGTGTGTGTGTATGTGTATCAGTGTGTGTGTGTGTGTTGCGTGTCTGTGTGTGTGTTGTGTATTAATATCAGTGTGTCTGTCTCTGTGTGTCTGTGTGTCTATGTGTTTGTGAGTGTGTCTATTTTCTATGTGTGTGTATATATGTGTTGTGTGTGTCGTGTCTGTTAGTGCGTGTGTGTGTGTGTATTTATTTTGTTTTTGTGTCTGTGTTGTGTGTGTTCTGTGTGTGTTTGTGTGTGTTTGTGTCTGTGTGTGTTTGTGTGTGTGTCTATGTGCATCTGTGTGTGAATGTGTGTGTGTGTGTCTGTGTGTGTGTATGTGTCTGTGTGTGTTTGTGTGTGTGTCTATGTGCATCTGTGTGTGAATGTGTGTGTGTGTGTGTCTGTGTGTGTGTTTGTGTCTGTGTGTGTTTGTGTGTGTGTCTATGTGCATCTGTGTGTGAATGTGTGTGTGTGTGTGTCTGTGTGTGTGTATGTGTCTGTGTGTGTCTGTGTGTCTGTGCGTGTCTGTGTGTGTGTGTATCAGTGTGTGTGTCTGTCTCTCTCTGTGTGTCTGTGTGTCTATGTGTGTGTGAGTGTGTCTATTTTCTATGTGTGTGTATATGTGTGTGTGTGTGTGTCTGTTAGTGCGTGTGTGTGTGTTGTGTGTATGTATTTATTTGTGTTTGTGTCTGTGTCTGTGTGTGTGTGTGTGTCTGTGTGTTTGTGTGTGTTTGTGTCTGTGTGTGTTTGTGTGTGTGTCTATGTGCATCTGTGTGTGTATGTGTGTGTGTGTGTCTGTGTGTGTGTGTGTTTCTCTGTGTGTCTATGTGTCTGTGTGTATGTGTGTGTGTGCGTGTATGTATTTGTGTTTGTGTCTGTGTGTGTGTGTTTGTGTCTGTGTCTGTGTCTGTGTGTCTGTGTGTGTGCGTGTCTGTGTGTGTGTCTATGTGTGTGTGTGTGTGTATGTGTGTTTGTGTATATGCGTGTTTACGCCCCCCTCTCTCTCCTCTCTTTTCTTCTTTTTTTGTCCACATTACTAATTCACACCAGTTCATAAATTCAGAATCAATTTTAAACATTGTATTTTGCATCACTTACTTTAGGAGGTCCTTGGTGTAGTCCTTAAAGTGCTTTTGCCCTCCAGCGAAGCGCTTTGCGCCCATTAGTTGACTGTAGAGGACTTGGCGGGGCAGGCGGTGTTCAGGCATGCGTATGGTGTGCCCTATCCAGTGCAGGTCTGTTTTGGCCACAGCTGCTTCCATACAGATTGAGTCAGTGTTACTGAGGATATCTGTATGGGGGATTCGATCTTCCAAGGACAAACTGAGGATCTTCTGTAGGCTGCGGCTATGGAAGGCCTCTAGGTTGATGAGGAGTTCTCCCGTGAGCACTCTGGCTTGAATCCCATCATGCATCTGCTGTAAGATGCTGAGAAACTTGGGTGGTACCCCAAGTTTGGAGAGGTGTTTCCAGAGCAGCTCACGGCTGATGGTGTCAAAACCTTTGCTGAGGTTGATGAAGGCTACGTAAAGTTCTTTGTGATGCTCTCTGCTCTTCTCCTGCAGCTGCCTCAAGAAAAAACATGTCTGTCGTGGATCTGGCTTTCTGGAAGCCACACTGTGAAGCACAGCTTCCAAGATGTGTTCAACCAATCTGCGATGGAGAGGAGAGATATCCCGTGGCGGTTGCCGCAGACTGCTCTGTCTCCTTTCTGTTTGTAAATGACCACGATGTTAGCATCCTTCCAGTCCTGTGGGAGGATGCCATGTTCCCAGATGTTTTGGATCAGGAGGTGCAGGATGTGAGGATGTATCCTCCGTGTTTGAAAACCTCTGTATGGATTCAATCGGGTCCAGTGCTTTTGTTATTCTTTAGACCTGCGGTGGCTTGCCGGAGTTCTGAGTCACGTGTTGGGGTGTTCAGGTGCGTGGTTCAGAATCAGAATCAGAATCAGAAAAGCTTTATTGCCAAGTATGTTTACACACACGAGGGATGTGTCTTGGTATCGTAAGTGCAAATCACATTAAAACATTAAAGCAACATGCACAAACACACCGAGTCGCCATATGCGGCGCCATCTCAACTCTCTCCTAACTCTCGCAACAGATACAGCATGACATTGGGAGAGGAGAGGGAAATAAAAAAGGCGCTCTCAGACTATCCTCATAAAGATAAGAACAGTGTGGGAACAGGAAAAAACACCTCAGCACATAAGCACACAAGCAATACATTTGCACTGCTGCACATAACACAACATAACAATATAACATGACACGCAGTGGGGGTGGGATGTTGGGTGCATCGGGATGGGGGTCATGGAGTAGAGGTAGTCCAGGACAGGCAAACAGACATCTGGTCCTGCAGCCAAACAAAGGCGCTGGCCCCAGACCTGCCCGCCTGACTGGGGGAAGAAGCGGTGAAGGCGCTGGATAGGGGGGTGGGGTGTGGTTGCAAATCTGTATGTATGTCAAAGTTCGTGTTTGTAGGCCTGATTAGTCAAGCTACGTCTGGCCCCCGTAATCTGGTTTATCTAGTCCGCACGATTGTCATTGCGATACACAGCCGGTTGCCATGGAGTCAGCCCTGAAACAGGACCCAGGACGAGTCAACAATCAACAGGTGTCAGTGGGAGTCGGGTGGGGAAATGAAGAGTGTGCCTCGCTGTAGTGCTCCAGGGGGAGTGAGTATTCAACACCGGCCTGGGCCAAGGCCAGCGCTGGTTCAGGAGCCGAAAAGATAAGGTTGGAATTTGTTTTGTCTTGGGGCCAGGATCCGGCAGTTAGTCACTCCCGACTTCTCTGAAGTGTCCCCTCTGGTCTCCGTAACGATCAAATTTCCTTGCCAAAACCGTGAGTTTCCCCAAGATGTTGTCCAGCTTGTCCAGAGCTGACAGTCTCTCCAAGATGGTATCCAATTTTGGGCCCATGATAATCACAGTATCCAATTTGTGGCTCATGGAGTTCAGAGTCACAATCTGAGTTCCGACAGCTCTGCCCACAGCTTCAACCATGACGGGCAGCCTGGTAATTTGCTCTGCTCCCGTCTTCTTCTTAATTTCTCGATAAACCAGGGCAATGCCTGAGCCAATCAGCAAAAGACCTGTTATCATGGTTCCGAATAGGTAGATATCCTCAATGTCCTCCACGGAAAGAACCGCCAGACACACGGTCCGCCACCTCTCCCACGCGTCCATCGTGTAGCCGGCTACGAACGTCCCGGCAGGGCAGTCAGGTTCCCCCGAACCCGAGCTTCTCGTCGAGAATATGGTGTCAATTGCGCTGAGAGACCAGTTGATCAAATCCATAATTCGTAGTTTAGGAGCAGTGCCGAGAGAGAGACTCTAAAAGTACAAGAAACAGCAGACAGCACGAGACAAGATAGCAAGCAGGGTAGGCCTGGGAGGGAGAGGGAGAAAAGCGACCGCCTTCGTTGAGAGCAGAAAGAGAAGAGGTCAGCAGGTGGCTGGTGCCAGGTCTGGGAGATTATCCAGAATATGTAGGTTGACAGGGTTGGTGTGGTTGAGGAGACTCTCAAAATGATTTGCCCAATGGGCAAGAATCTCGTGGCGGTCCTTGAAGAGCATGGACCCATCAGGAAGACACTTACGCCCTCTGCTCCTCTTTTTGCCCTTGCACAAGGGCTAGTCGGTGGCAGTAGCTGTAAGCAGCATGTAGCAAACAGAAGCAGCATGCAGCATTGAATAACTACTAGACTGCTAAACCACAGACACTACTATCCCAGTAATACTGCACTGACGCATCACACACGCCCTGTGTGAGACACTCTCACACACACACACACACACACACACACACACACACACACACACACACACACACACACACACACACACACACACACACACACACACACACACACACAAAACCCTGTCAGATTAACTCATCATTCATTCAATACCACAACTTTTGTCTGCGTTTTTGCTGCTTTTTTGTCCACGTTAGTTCATTCTGTGGAGTCTGTAGTTGGGTTTTAATCAGCCGTGTTGAGGAACTTTCTTCTCAGAAATTAGGGAAGTAACAGTAAAAGAATGCAAAGTTGGTAAGAAAAGAGTTCTCGGAAAAGAAAGAAAAAAGGAAGTCAGAAAGTGACAAAACAGTTTCTTAACTTGTCACAACCTGTCTGTCCGTCAGTCAGTTAGCGCTCGGCTCACTCTTCTGTCAGGAGCCCCAACCTGAAGAGACTGAAGTAAGGATGGCAGTTTGGGACAAAAAGATTCTCTGGGCCGTCATGTTGGTCCTGACAGGTAAGACCAGAGTCCCAACATGGACCCAGTCAGTGGGGGGACAAGTCTTCAGATCCTTTACTCTGTGGTGAAAGGCTGACGCTTGGATTGTGGAAGAAGAAGGTGAAGTAGTGAGAAGAGTTGGAAAAGTGGGAATGGATTTAATTAGTAGGAATGGTTTAGAAAAGTTGAAGAATACCCAGAATGCTTTGAGAGATGTGGAATATAATGAGTTAATATTTGTAGCTTTTTTTAAGATGATGCTAAACGGGATGGATGGCTTCAACACACACACACACACACACACACACACACACACAGAGCAAGACACACACACACACAGAGCAACACACACACCCACAGATACAAACATGCACGCAAACAAACGCACACACACACTCACACTAACAAACACACAGACACACATGAAAAGCACTGCCCGAGGTAATCTTTACAACCAAATGATTTTTCTTAACCCTTGTGTTGCCCTTCGGGTCCCAGTGACCCGAAGGACAACACAAGGATTATGTACTTCCGTTTACTTTGTTGAGAATTGCTCTCTAAACAAGGGTTAATACAGCACCTTAGTTCTTGTTTGTACAGCATTTTGGTCAGCTTAAACTGTGTTTAAATGTGTTCTAGAAATAAACTTTACTTACTTACTTTACACAAAACAGGGTTTAGAGAGCAATTATCAACAAAGTAAACGGAAGTACATCATCCTTGTGTTGTCCTTCGGGTCACTGGGACCCGAAGGACAACACAAGGGTTAAGTACTCACGGTTTAAGTACACTCCTCCCAGGATCACTGAAGGTCCCTTCCTTCCAAAGGGCGCCCGCTAGCCTTCCTTGGTCGCCGCGCCGAAAGCTTTCGGGCTCTGACCAGCCGAGCAGGTAGGGAAATTCACTCCGCTGGGAGATAACAGGAGGTGTGACTGTCAAGATCGGTCCCCGCCGGGCTGCAACTCGCCACTGGCGGTTAAAGAGGAGTCTGAGCTGTCCCCGCCGCTTAACGGCAGGGGTGGAGGAAAAAGAGAGTCTTCCAAAAAAGGCACAAAAGATTCCCGGGTTTTTTGGTTCCCTAGCTCAACACGAGCTCAGGTATTTTTATTTTATATGAAGCAGAGAAAACACAGAATAAATAAGATAAGTTGAATAAAAATGAAAATGAACTAAGCCCCGACCCTAGCAGATTCTGGGTGTAATTCCTCTGAGTGCTGAGGTAGTGAAATCCTTGCGTCCGAAGCACAAGGTGCCCTAAGGCCGGTTACACACTGGAAGCGGCGCGCGAGCGTGTCAGCTGCGTGGCGTGTCCGTTTATATTTCGGCTCCCATGGTAACAGGTTTCAACTACTAATAGGCTACTATATATAAATGGTAGGATAGACTACTATATATAAATGGTAGGATAGACTACTATATATAAATGGTAGGATAGACTACTATATATAAATGGTAGGATAGGCTACTATATATAAATGGTAGGATAGACTACTATATATAAATGGTAGGATAGGCTACTATATATAAATGGTAGGATAGACTACTATATATAAATGGTAGGATAGACTACTATATATAAATGGTAGGATAGACTACTATATATAAATGGTAGGATAGACTACTATATATAAATGGTAGGATAGGCTACTATATATAAATGGTAGGATATACTATATATAAATGTAGATAGTACTATATATAATGGTAGATAGGACTATATGGATAGGCTACTGTATGATATATAGATAGGACACACTTAATGGTGGATACACACATATATAAATGATGGATTATATATAAATGGATATACCATATATAAATGGATGGATAGACTACATAATTTTATAGACCACTAATAAAATGGATAGGACTATTATATATAAATGGTTGGATAGATACATATACATAGATAGATAACTAGGAATATATATAAATGGTAGGACTACTATATAAATGGATACATAAAAATGGTAGCTACTATATATAAAATGGATACACATATAATGGATAGGGTAATATATTTTGATAACACATAAATAGGATACCACATATGGATACCACATATAAATGGATACACATAGACACAAGTGGATAGACTACTATAAAATGGATAGACACACATATATAAAATAACAGTTGGATAGCTATATATAATGGTAACTACAATATAAATGTATAGCACAAATGATAACATAGTAGCTACTATAAATGGACCACAGGATAGACAGACTATATAAATGGATAGATACTATTTTTTTTTTTTGTTGTTTTTTTGTGTTTTTTGTTTTTTTTTTTTTTTGGTTTTTTTTTTTTTTTTTTTTTTTTTTTTTATATAACTACACATGGTAGACATAGTGGATCACTATATATAAAGTGGAAGATACATAAATGGAACACATGGATAGTACTATATTAATGACAGATAAAATGGAACAATAGATAACTATATATATAAAATGTGGACTACTTTTTTTTTTTTTTTTAGTGGATATATAAAAATGGATAATACATAAATAGGAAAGAATGATACATAAATGGATAGATATATAGTGTAAGAAGGACATTTTTTTTTTTTTATAAACATATATGGTAATGGATAATGACTAAAATATAGAACATAAAATGGTAGGATTTTTTTTTTTTTTTTTTTTTTTTTTTTTTTTTTAAAATGGTAGACTATATAAAATGGTAGGATAGCATATATAAATGGTGGATATAAAAAGGGATAGGACATTTTTTTTTTTTTTTTTTTTTTTTTTTTTTTTTTTTTTTTTTTTTTTTTTTTTTTTTTTTTTTTTTTTTTTTTTTTTTTTTTTTTTTTTTTTTTTTTTTTTTTTTTTTTATGGATAAACTACTTTAAAATGTGGAGGACTACATATTATAAATAGGTAGGATAAGTTTTTTTTTTTTTTTTTTTTTTTTTTTTTTTTTTTTTTTTTTTTTTTTTTTTTTTTTTTTTTTTTTTTTTTTTTTTTTTTTTTTTTTTTTTGGAAGGAAAAATGGTAGGAGACATATATTAAATGGTGAGAACTATATATAAATGGAGGATACTACTTATATAAATGGTATAACTATATAAAAGGTGGAAGGTTAAATGGTTTTTTTTTTTTTTTTTTTTTTTTTTTTTTTTTTTTTTTTTTTTTTTTTTTTTTTTTTTTTTTTTTTTTTTTTTTTGGGTTTTTGTTTTTTTGTTTTGTTTTTTTGTTTTTTTTTTTTTTTTTTTTTTGTTGTTTTTTTAAGAAAATTAGTTGATAGTATTAGTATAGGAATTGTAATAAATTGTTAAAATTAGTATATAATAAATTGATATGATTATTAGGGTTATATTAGTATAAAAAGTAGTAAAAATTAGTAGTATTAAAGTAGGATAGACACTATATAAATGGTAGGAAAAATATATATGGGTGGAGAATACTTTTAGTGGTGGATAATGGTGGAGGCTACTATATGAATGGTGGATACTATTAAATGTGATAATAATGGTATAGATATTTTTTTTTTTTTTTTCTTATATAAATGGTAGGTAGACTATATATAGATGGAGGGATAGTCATATATAGGTAGGTAAGGCTATATTAAATGGATAACGTAAATGGTAGGATAGTTTTTTTTTTTTTTTTTTTTTTTTTTTTTGTACTATATATAAATGGGATGAATACTATATATATGGTGGATAGAAGATATGTAAATGGTGGATAGATACTATTTGTGTGTGTGTTTGTGGCGTTTTTTGTTTTGTTGTTGTTCCTTCTTTTGTTTTTTGCTTTTTCCTTCTTTTTGTCTTTTATGTAGGTTTTTTTTTTTTTTTTTTTTTTTTTTTTTTTTTTTTTTTTTTGTGTTTTTTTTTTGTTTGTTTTTTTGTTTTTGTAATGCACAGAGGAAGTGAACTGGTATAATATTTTTTTGTTTTTTTTTTGTTTTTTGGTTTTTTTTTTTTTTTGTTTTTTTTGTTTTTTTTTTTTTTTTTGTTTTTTTGTTGTGGTTTTTTTTTTTTTTTTTTTTGTTTTTTTTTGTTTTTTTGGGTGGTTTTTTTTGTTTTTTTTTGTTTTTTGGTGTCTTTTTTTGTTTTTTTTTTTTTTTTTTTTTGTTTTTTTTTTTTTTTTTTTGTGGGTTTTTTTTGTGGGTTTTTTTTGGGTTTTTTTTGTGGTTTTTTTTGTGGTTTTTGGTTTTTTTGTCTTTTTTGGGTGTTTTTTGTGGGTTTTTTTTTGTGGCTTTTTTTGTGGTGTTTTTTGTGGTGCGTTTCCCTCACAGGAAGGGGTGGGTGGGGGGGGGAGGGTGGGGTGTGGGTGTGTTGGGTGGTGTGGTGCCTTCTCCTCTTTGTCTGATGGTGTGCCGGCCTTTAACACATAAGGGCAAAAGACAAGTCAGAAGGCACGTACAGGAAATTTCACATGTGACCATGTTCCGTCTCTATGCATTACACAAGCAAACAGCCCAGTTCAGGGTCAGGTTAATGCAAATATAGCTCTTCGCAATACGCAAGCTAATTATAATACTGCTAAATCATATATGACTGCCCAATTCCGTTTGTTTCTCAAAATACCAAAAATATAAATCCAGTATGACACACAGTTGAGAAATGTTTGTTTTTACAATCAGACATCAGTTAATAAAGAAGAAGAGAATCAGAGACACTGAATTCTGATATTCATTTACTACAGTCATCTTCTTCTTCTTCTTCTTCTTCTTCTTCTTCTTCTTCTTCTTCTTCTTCTTCTTCTTCTTGTGTTTGTCAGGAGCTCTGGGTCAAAGAGTGAACTATCCAGGTCCTGTTTGGGCTGTGAAAGGATCGACCGTCACCCTCCCCTGCTCCTTCACACCACTGACGTCTGTCAATGACAATGGAAGAGAAGTTTTGATCAAAATCATCAGAGTCGTCTGGTGCAAGAACCATTTAATCTGTCAGGGATCGACTCCATCTGTGTACGACAGCGAATCACAGAACAACAACCCTCATTACAGATACCTGGGAGACAAGAAGGGAGACTGCACTTTACAGATCTCAGATCTACAGGAGGAAGATGACGCAACTTTTCGCTTCAGAATGGAAGCTAATGATGTCAGAGGACATTTTACTGGCCAATCAGGAGTGAGAGTCAGAGTCATAGGTAAGAGCATCTCAAGGAACAGCAAGAGACACAGTTGTATATAACCAAATTAGGAAACAGCATTTCCTTGTTATTTTAACAGAGCATTAGTAAAATGCTCCTAGGCTCGTGCACAGCGCGTGCACACTATGCTTGCTACACACACAGAGACACACACGCACACACACACATTCACGTTATTTTTTTATGTTATCAGTTTATAATTTAGATATTAGGATTATTTATTTTGTAAAAGAAGATGTGAGAGTTGCCGTTGTCATGGTGAGACTTTCAGGGTTGTTTCTCTAAATCCCTCAAATATAAATCCAGTCTAATAGGAGATGACATCACAGGTGAGAAATGTTTGTTTTTACAATCAGACATCAGTTAATAAAGAAGAAGAGAATCAGAGACACTGGATTCTGATATTCATTTACTACAATCATCTTCTTCTTCTTCTTCTTCTTCTTCTTCTTCTTCTTCTTCTTCTTCTTCTTCTTCTTGTGTTTGTCAGGAGCTCTGGGTCAAAGAGTGAACTATCCAGATCCTGTTTGTGGTATAAAAGGATCGACCGTCACCCTCCCCTGCTCCTTCACATCGCCAAAGTCTGTCGATGTCAACGGAAGAGAAGTTTTGATCGAGATCATCAGAGTCGTCTGGTGCAAGAACCATGAAACCTGTAAGCTTATCTTTACGTCTGTGTACGACAGCGAAACAAACAACAACAACCCTCGTTACAGATACCTGGGAGACAAGAAGGGAGACTGCACTTTACAGATCTCACATCTACAGAAGGAAGATGACGCAACTTTTCGCTTCAGAATGGAAGATAATGATCGCAGAGCAACTTTTACTGGCCAATCAGGAGTGAGAGTCAGAGTCGCAGGTAAGAGCATTTCAAGGAACAGGAAGAGACTCGGTTGGTTATAACCAAATTAGGAAACAGCTACACAGAGACACACACACACACACACACACACACACACACGTGCACACTCACACACACGCACACACACACACGTGCAGACACACACACATGCACACGCACACACACACACACATATGCACACACACACGCACGCACACACGCAAAGAGACACACACACACACACACACAGGTAGACACACACTGTAATCTGGACCATCTCCTGTCCTGGTCTACATGTAGAAAGGGAACTGGTTTCTGGGACATTGTTTGGAGTTCTTTTCAGAAAACGTCACTAGACCCATCTGTAATCTTTCCTCCTCCCATTGAGGATCTTCTTCTTAAATCTCATCTGGTTTTTATCTGATTTTACAATATTACTGCTGAATAAATGTATCAAAGAACAGGGGAGGAGGGTCTCAGCCCAGACCTAGCACACTGGGGGGCATGCTCCCCCGGGGAGATTTTTATCCTAATTGGATTTATTGAATCCACAAGATTCTTCACAGGCAGACCCAATTTATGCAACTCTGAGACTGTTTAGGGACCCCAGTCTGCAGAAATATTCAAACACACCATTTTAAAATAGGTACAATAACACACGTATACTGCATGGGATTATCATAAGGTGTGTGTGTGTGTAAAGAGGAGACTCGTGGGTATGTACAGAACCCATGTTCATTCAGATATCTGGAGGTCAGAGGTTAACAGCAGGGGCAGTTCTAGGATCAGACATTTAGGGGGGCTCAGCCCCTAATGAGAATGTGACACAGATACAGTGCCCTGCAAAAGTGTTAATTTAAATCAGTAATTTCACTGAATAACAATGAATATATATGTATTTATTATTAATACAGAGGATAAATGTAAAATATTGAACTGTCCCTATATGGACTACCAGAATCATATGAAATGATAATGAGGTGTAAACAATAAATAAATTAAAAATAAAACCTTCCTTTACTGGGTCACAGGTGCATAACATCAGTGACAGCGACACAGGATATTAAACCTGTTTATTTGAATGTGTAATTATTTGTCACTAACAGACAAGTTCGCAAACTCTAACATGAAGAACTAAAATTTATGAAAAAACATGGTCTAAAATCGCCACTGGTTAATGGACACCTTTGATAAAGGCCATGCCAGTTTTTCCCTCTCCATATTTGACTTCCTTCCCAACAAGCTAGCACAGCATGGGTTCCTTAGGTTGTCTAGTTTACTTTGATACCAATGTATTGTTCTAGCTTTGGAACAGAATCCGCTACAGCCTCTAAAAGACAGTAGAGTCAGCCTAAAAGATTTAGGGCTGTCTTTACCTTTAGTTGTATAGTGATCTTGGTCCGTAACAACATGAGGAACAGGGATCATCAGTTCCAACAAGTCATAATCTAATATAATGTATTAAAAACTAACACTGTAAATGTATTTTAGATGGTGCAAAGATGAAGATAAGAAGCTCCAGAGATGACAGAGAGTTTAAAAGAGGTGAAGCAATCACATTGAACTGTTCTTCTGCTATCTGCACTATCCACCAACTGGAGGTCAGCTGGTTCAGAGATGGCTCCGCCCTCTCAGAGTCTGGCCCCACCCTCCATCTCAGCAATCTGACAGCAAAGGATTCTGGGAACTACACCTGTGGTTTGAAGAAGAACGAGCGCACCCTCTCAGAGCCGTACAGCCTGCATGTGGAGTCTGACGAGGAAGGTTAGTTTGATCAGTTTTTATCTGAAAACATTTTCAGACCAGATCCAAACTCAACAAGTCTGTCTATAGAAACTACAAACTGAATCTAAACCACCTTAAAGCTATAGTACGTAGTTTCTGTCGCCCCCATGAGGAATTCTAAGTAATGACAACAAAACTGTCGACGCGTCCACATGATACAAGCCTTCCGTGATCACGCACCCCCCCCCCACACACACACACACACACACACACACACACCTCACTCAGGGCCCTGTCTTGCACCCAGCACAGCGCAAAGCCCGACGCAAGTGTCTTTGCAGTTGTCAATTTCCCGTCCAGCGCCCATGTTGTTTAAATAATAAATGCACCTGCGCCTATCTGTGGCCCATGGTCGTGCTGGTCTTACAGGGAGGTGTGTTCAAATGCATTCTGGGCGTGCTGGTCTTACAGGGAGGTGTGTTCAGGTGCATTCTGGGCGTGCTGGTCTTACAGGGAGGTGTGTTCAGGTGCATTCTGGGAGTATTGCTATCTTGAGGCAGCAGGAAGTGATGGCGCCATTGACCAACAAAAACCTGGTCTAAAGTCAATAACGCAGCATTTCATTGTTATTTTAACAGAGCATTAGTAAAATGCTCCTAGGCTCGTGCAAAAGCGCGCACACACTATGCTTGTTACACACACAGGGACACACAGCAGCACACACACACACACACACACACACACACACACACACACACACACACACACACACACACACACACACACACACACACACACACATGCAGAAGATTACAAATAAAAATATTACGGTGCAAATCCTCCATCATAATAGCAATGCTCCAAGGTCAAAACGCGCCTGGCTTTTAAAGGGAATGGAAGATGATCTCTGATTGGTTGATGAATGGGAGATGATCTCTGATTGGTTGATTGCATGTTACGCCCAAAACACACCTCTGATTAATGAAGACACTAAGTACAACCCTTTAGGACCAGGCGCCCGGCGCACGGACCGTTTTTTTCCACCGTCTAACTAACAAAAGTGGATTTGGACACGCCCTAAACACACCTGCGCAGGGCGCTTCATGCCGTGCACTTAGATCTTTTAAATAGGGCCTTAAGACTTTAAACCTGCAGTGATTGGTCTATTTGGCGGCTTGTTTTGCAGCAGAACAGTCTGTGAACATCTGACATATTATCCTCTTATAAAGCAGCTGAAGCTAACATGTCAGATTGTTACAGAGCAACATGACGTTAGATGCTTCAAGGTTAAAGAGTTTCCCTCTGACTGTGATCGCACCTCCTGATAATGTCTGATGTGTTCTGCAGGAGGAGGTCTGCCTCTGATCGCTGGTCTGGTGGTCGGGGTCCTGCTGGTTCTTTTCGCTGTTGTTCTCGTCTGCATCATCAAAAGGTAGTTTAATAAATCTGTCTGTCTTTGTCTTCGTTATACAGCTCAGTTTATATCAATCATTCCATATTTATTATATTTGAAAGAATGAGATCCAGGGTACAAGTGGCCAAAATGGGTTTCCTCAGGAGGGTGACTCGCGTCTCCCTTAGAGATAGGGTGAGAAGCTCAGTCATCTGTGAGGAACTCGGAGTAGAGCTGCTGCTCCTTTGCGTCGAAAGGAGCCAGTTGAGGTGGTTCGGGCATCTGGTGAGGATGCCCCCTGGGCACCTCCCTAGGGAGGTGTTCCAGGCACGTCCAGCTGGGAGGAGGCCTCGGGGAAGACCCAGGACTAGGTGGAGGGATTTTATCTCCAACCTGGCCTGGGAACACCTTGGGATCCCCCAGTCAGAGATGGTTAATGTGGCTTGGGAAAGGGAAGTTTGGGGTTCCCGGCTGGAGCTGCTGTCCCCGGCTGGAGCTGCTGCCCCCGCGACCCGACCCCGGATAAGCGGACGAAGATGGATGGATGGATGGATATTTATTACCCTTTGCACTCAAACTTTGTCCATGTGTAACCCAGTGTTATTGTTTTAGAATATAAAGTATGGCTGTCAAAATTAATGTGATAATAACAAGTTAACGCAAATTCCTTTTACAGTACTAAATCTTTTGACGTGCAATTAACAAAAAGCATTCTGTGATTTGGGCCTAGGGGCGCTCCGTAGTTTGTAAAATCAGGAAGCAATGCAGCGGTAACATTGTGGATGGCTAGCAGAAACAGAAAAGTAGAAAGAAAAGAGTATGGAATTGTGACATTCCTAATAATTATATCTATAGTGCTTTCCTAAATAGCATGCTGTGTTTATTATTGTGGCCATGTGGTTGTGTTGTGTTGTTGTGGTCATGGTGTTATGTTGTGTTATTGTGGTCATGTGGTTGTGTTTGTTATTTTGGTCATGTGGTTGTGTTATTGTGGTCATGGTGTTGTGTTTGCAGGAAGAGAGCAGCAGGTCGGGACCAGACAGCCGTGGGACGGGACGAGGAACAAAAGGTGAGTGGAGGTGTTTCACTGATTATTTTAGTTTGCAGACGAAGGATCTGTGTGATGAATAAAATAAGATGAGATAGACTTTATTAATCCCACACTGGGGAAATGCTACAGCAGCTCAAAAGAAAAAATGTGCACTCATCAGAATCATACAAATACACATTAAGTAAACATAGGAGAAAAATATACATAAAGTATAAGAAATAGAAAAAATAGAATTAGTTATAATAATTATAGTAATAAAAACACATATTTACACAATAAACACCCTTACATATAATGTATAAACAGACAGTATTCAAACACAGATGTACAGATGAATATAAATGACATATTGCACAGTTGGAGGTAACAGAGAGTAATAAATAAATAAATATGCATAGTGCAGAATATTGTCCAGTGATGGCTCATGTTGCAGAAACAGTGAGCAGTGCTACATTATGATGTTCTATTAAAGAGTCTGACTGCTGCTGGAATGAAGGACCTGTGATAGCCTCCTTCTTGCATGAGTCTCTCTTTCCTCATCTGTTCCTATCTTTCTTCATCCCTTCCTGTCTTTCTTCATCTCTTTCTGTCTGTGGTGTTCAGCACTCTGATAACATCTACAGCAACAACTTGCTGCCACTTGCTGAGCAGCAGGGACCCAGCAGCGCTGTGGAGGAAGTCAGCTACGCCTCGGTCCAGTTCACAAACAAGAAGCAGGCCAGGTACTGGAGGCTGCTAAACATGGCCCTGTTCATACCTGGTATTAAAGGGGGGACTTTGGTATTTTCAACATGGACCATATTTTCCCCCTGCAGTGGTTTCTAAGTGACTAATGTGATCAAACTCTTTAAAATGGGTCCAGTATTAATCAGTTAGCATCCACTAAAAGTTCTGTTGTTGCTGCTGACAGACTCAGATTATTATTCTAAGTGTCTGACAACATTATGGAAAGGATCCCTACAGAGATAGACCTTTTAGTTAAAGAGTAAGATTAGTTTTAGTTTAACATGAAACGCCATCACCAAACTCCACCAGACTCCATGTAAATAATCAGGACTTTTAGCGTGTATAGAGCCAGCATATCTCCACCAGACTCCATGTAAATAATCAGGACTTTTAGCGTGTATAGAGCCAGCATATCTCCACCAGACTCCATGTAAATAATCAGGACTTTTAGCGTGTATAGAGCCAGCATATCTCCACCAGACTCCATGTAAATAATCAGGACTTTTAGCGTGTATAGAGCCAGCATATCTCCACCAGACTCCATGTAAATAATCAGGACTTTTAGCATGTATAGAGCCAGCATATCTCCACCAGACTCCATGTAAATAATCAGGACTTTTAGCGTGTATAGAGCCAGCATATCTCCACCAGACTCCATGTAAATAATCAGGACTTTTAGTGTGTATAGAGCCAGCATATCTCCACCAGACTCCATGTAAATAATCAGGACTTTTAGCGTGTATAGAGCCAGCATATCTCCACCAGACTCCATGTAAATAATCATGACTTTTAGCGTGTATAGAGCCAGCATATCTCCACCAGACTCCATGTAAATAATCAGGACTTTTAGCGTGTATAGAGCCAGCATATCTCCACCAGACTCCATGTAAATAATCAGGACTTTTAGCGTGTATAGAGCCAGCATATCTCCACCAGACTCCATGTAAATAATCAGGACTTTTAGCGTGTATAGAGCCAGCATATCTCCACCAGACTCCATGTAAATAATCAGGACTTTTAGCGTGTATAGAGCCAGCATATCTCCACCAGACTCCATGTAAATAATCAGGACTTTTAGCGTAGTATAGAGCCAGCATATCTCCACCAGACTCCATGTAAATAATCAGGACTTTTAGCCTGTATAGAGCCAGCATATCTCCACCAGACTCCATGTAAATAATCAGGACTTTTTAGCGTGTATAGAGCCAGCATATCTCCACCAGACTCCATGTAAATAATCAGGACTTTTAGCGTGTATAGAGCCAGCATATCTCCACCAGACTCCATGTAAATAATCAGGACTTTTAGCGTGTATAGAGCCAGCATATCTCCACATGTAAATGGGTGAATTAAGGGTTTATTTCAACCAAACCAGAGTGGTGATTGTTGGAACAGTGGAAAGATGAACCAAGACGGCTTTTGATAGTTTTATTTAGTTTCTGTCCACTTTGAATGAAGTGTGTTTTACGATGACGATGTTTCTCTCCAATGACTCATCTTCTGTTTGATATTTATTCATTTTCAGACCGGTGGAGGAGGTGGAAGACTCCATCATCTACAGCGCTGTAGCCAGAACAGGCTGAAGACAAACCACACCCTGATGGCAGATAAACTTTTTTTAAATTCTAAATTAAAAAAAAATAACTTCGGAAAAAGCCCAGTTTTTATTATTGGGGGTTTTAACACCCCACGTAAATTACACCTGTGATTTCACCTGTACCCCCTCGTATATGTATCTGTATATATTATTATTTCACCGGTGTTCTCTTGTTTCCGGACAGTCTCTCTGGGTTTGTTTGTGTGTGTGTGTGTTTGTGCAACTCTTTCTTTCAGTGTTTAGTGTATCTACCTCTCAGTTTTACTGTTGCATCAATAATCATAATTTCTTTTGTGTAAATAAGTACCCTGTCTTGTGTGTAAATAAATATATGAAATTGATTTGAGTTTGAGAGTTCCTGTTTTCAACAGAACACAGGAACAGGAATGACATATTATATATATATATATATATATATATATATATATATATATATATATATATATATATATATATATTAAAATAAACAGAACAAAGATTTCTCTTGCGTTGTAGTGTCCTCGTGGTATAACGTGGTTGTGTAACGGAGTTTTTGAAAGAAGACGGAAGTTACTGGAAGCAGCAGCTGGAAGGATGACTTTAACACTTGAGACAGAAAACAGGAAGTGAGATCTTCCTGTCAACATGTTATAGTCTGAAAACACGTTTACAAGTTAAAGACTGATTCTAATATTGTCTCTGTGTGTGTGTGTGTGTGTGTGTGTGTGTGTGTGTGTGTGTCTTTGTGTGTGTGTGTGTGTGTGCTTGTATGTGTTTCCGTGTGTGTACGTGTATGTGTGTTTGTGGGTGTGTGTTTGTGTGTATGTGTGTCTGTGTGTGTGTGTGTGTGTGTCTGTCACTGTGTGTGTGTGTGTGTGTGTGTGTGTGTATGAGTGTGTGTGTACGTGTACGTGTAAGAGCCACTTGGTATACAAAAAGAACTATGTGAGGATGCTCTTGGTGGACTACAGCTCAGCGTTCAACACAATAATTCCAGACATTCTTTGCAGTAAATTGATGGAGCTACAGATCCCCCACCTGCATGTGGATTAAAAACTTTTTGTCGAGCCGCCCACAATCTGTGAGAATCGGCCCACACCACTCCTCCACACTCACACTCAGCACTGGTTCTCCTCAAGGCTGCGTTCTGAGCCCTCTGCTGTACGCACTGTACACCCATGACTGTTCTCCAACCCATCAGTCCAACCACATAATAAAATGTGCCGATGACACCACAGTGATTGGTTATATTTCCGACGGGGACGAGACAGCGTACAGAGCAGAGGTAAAAGATCTGTTGTACTGGTGCAAGGATCATAACCTGACCCTGAACATTCTTAAAACAAAAGAACTAATTCTGGATTTCAGGAAGCATAGACAGGACTACACCCCCCTCCTTATAAATGGAGAGCGGGTGGAAATTGTCACCACCTTCAGGTTTCTGGGCACCCACATCTCTTCTAACCACTCTTGGACTCACAACATCAGGGCACTGATTAAGAAAGCTCAGCAGCGGTTACACTTCCTGCGTGTGCTCAGGAAGAACAATCTTGACACAAAGCTACTGATGGCTTTTTACCAATCCTCTGTGGTGAGCGTACTAACGTACTGCTTGACTGTTTGGTACGCAGGCTCCACAGCGGCGGACAGGAAGGCGGTGCAGAGAGTTATAAACACTGCACAAAAAATCATCGGCTGCCCACTGCCCAGCCTGGAAAACATTGCTATCTCCTGCTGCCTTAGGAAAACCAAGGCCATCACCACAGACCTCTCACACCCTGCTTACCCCCTATTTGATCTGTTGCCCTCGGGGAGACGCTACAGGTCAATCAAATCTCACACCAGCAGGCTGACAAACAGCTTTTTCCCCTGGGCCATACGGACTGCCAATACTCATGGACACTCACTTTGTCCATGACATTCATGGATACTCTATCATAAGCGCTCACGCCAAACTTTTATAATAACTACAGACATATTTTTTATCTTTTATATTTTATGGATATTTTATAGATACTATTTTAAATGAGAGCATATTGCTCGCGGAGCCTGTTTCTTGTCCTTGCCTGGACATACAGTATGTCGTTCCTTGTTTTTTCTTGTTGTTTGTTTTTATTTTTTGTGTGGTGCAAGGGTGGCTCTGTGAGAGCACCCTAATTTTCGTTGTACCTTCACAGTGCAATGACAATAAAGGCTATTCTATTCTATTCTATTCTAAATGTATGTTTGTGTGTGTGTGCGTGTGACTGTGTGTGTTTGTGTGTGTGTGTCTATGTATGTGTCTGTGTGTGTGTGAGAGTGTGTGTGTGTGTAAATTGTGATGTTATGAGAGTACAATGTGAATGGGTCAATTTCATTTGTCACATGAAAATATATATAACATGAAATGGTAGAAGTACACTTCCAGTGAAATGTTATCCCATCAGCTCCTTCAAGGCCGTCAGATCGCCATGCCAACCCTAATCAGCAGCTGCTCTTTATCTGTTGTTATCAAACATGACTTCTTTATCTCATCATCAGAGGAAACGTTGCAGCATCAGCTCTCTATCCAGTAATCAATGTCCTTTATATGAGTCTAAAACCACGGAGGCTGACGGGTCTCCATACACACATTATTCAGAGAGGAGAGAGAGGGGGGAGCACACACACACACAGACACACACACACTCACACACACACACAGACACACACAAACACACACACAGACACACACACACACACATGCACATATTTACACACAAACTCCCACTCCCACTCTCACACACACACACACACAGATGTGCGAACACACACACACACACACACACACACACACACACACACACACAAACATAGGGCCCTATCTTGCACTCAGCGCAATTGCCTTTGTACACCGATGCATGTATCATTTCTATTTTGCACCCGACGCCCAGCGGACTTTTCCCTCCACAGACGCACGTCGGTAAATTAGGGAATGTATTTGGGCTCCCGGGGGCGGTTCAGTGAAAATAGGAGGCGTGTTCCGGGGCATACGTTACTTGGTGCTATTCTGCAGTTTCAGAAAACAATTCCGCCACTGACCAGGAAAAACCTGGTCTAAAGTCAGTGGTACTAGTCTAAAGTCAGTGGTACTAGTCTAAAGTCAGTGGTACTAGTCTAAAGTCAGTGGTACTAGTCTAAAGTCAGTGGCGCTAGTCTAAAGTCAGTGGCACTAGTCTAAAGTCAGTGGTGCTAGTCTAAAGTCAGTGGCGCTAGTGTTAAGTCAGTGGTGCTAGTCTAAAGTCAGTGGCGCTAGTGTTAAGTCAGTGGCACTAGTCTAAAGTCAGTGGCACTAGTCTAAAGTCAGTGGTACTAGTCTAAAGTCAGTGGCACTAGTCTAAAGTCAGTGGCACTAGTCTAAAGTCAGTGGTACTAGTCTAAAGTCAGTGGTGCTAGTCTAAAGTCAGTGGTGCTAGTCTAAAGTCAGTGGTACTAGTCTAATGTCAGTGGTGCTAGTCTAAAGTCAGTGGTGCTAGTCAGTGGTGCTAGTCTAAAGTCAGTGGCACTAGTCTAAAGTCAGTGGCACTAGTCTAAAGTCAGTGGCACTAGTCTAAAGTCAGTGGTACTAGTCTAAAGTCAGTGGTGCTAGTCTAAAGTCAGTGGCGCTAGTGTTAAGTCAGTGGCACTAGTCTAAAGTCAGTGGCACTAGTCTAAAGTCAGTGGTACTAGTCTAAAGTCAGTGGTGCTAGTCTAAAGTCAGTGGCACTAGTCTAAAGTCAGTGGTACTAGTCTAAAGTCAGTGGTACTAGTCTAAAGTCAGTGGTGCTAGTCTAAAGTCAAGTGGCGCTTAGTGTAAAAGTTAGCTTTTTATTTTTTTTTTTAATTTTTTTTTTTTTTTTAATAGTTGTTTTTTTTTAAAAATTAATTTTTTTTAATATAAAGTTATTGTTATAATATAAATTAAATGGTTTATTATAAATAAATTAGGTTATTCAGATGCTATTTTAGGGGCGCATGCTTGGCCATAATGTAGCGTGTGCACAACGCGTATACACTTCTCTCATCTAAATGGATGCAGCAGTTCCCATTTTTGCAAACCATACATAATAACAAAGGAAAATATTACTGAAAATGCGCTTCAGGTGTTTGGATAGATCAGGAGGCACTTTACAGTACAATCCTCAAAAAGTCGCAGCATTCTTTGTGGCTTGTTGTGATTTACACATTTCAAGGAATCATGGATGTGTTGATGACATAAATGAGGAAATATTAGAGGACTTAAGGAGACGTGATGTTGAACTACGGCGAGATCCGCCCACAAAGCTACTTGCGTTTTGCGTTTCATACTTGCGTTTCAGATCGTTAAAATAGGGCCCATAAAGTCAAATTAATATAATAAAACTCTTAGCTGAAAGCGGCGCTACTCTGTGAATAGTTATTTTAGAGTTTCCTTAATGAGTCATGAAAGGAGGGGGGAGACTCACCCGGAGTCGGAGACACTTCTGCTTGAGGCTGCTGAATGTCATGGTGAGTGCTGATTGGCTGTTACACGTCTAACATCTAACAACCAGATAGTGCTGTGGGCGGGACATGAAGTGAGACTCAGTGGTGAGTGTTGATTGGCTGATACAAGTCTAACATCTACCAACCAGATAGTGTTGTGGGTAGGGCTGAAAACTGTATCACGATATAAGTGTTTCATATCGGTCGATATCGATAATTATTGATATTTTTTATGACCTATTTAAAATAAGGACCAGAAGAAAAATATATTAAATTTAAACATTTTTATTTTAAACTTAACTTTCCTCTGATTATAATCCCCTCAGTTATAAAAGCAGAAATGTCAACACAACCATGGAAATCAAAATTAAAATGTAAACATAAGTCTAAAATCACAGTGAAGAAACAATAAGTAAGAATTGCTTAATAAGGTGTAATAAAATGGTGCAAAGTGTTAAATATAAACATAGAGAAACCTGAAACCTGAGAAGAACTATTTTCTGCAGGTTTAGTGCTAGGTTGGTAACCTGGCTTCTGGACAGTGCTCAGCACGTCTGCCTCCGTTATTTCTTAGTAGTGTTTAGTAAGGCGCTGATGCAGAGTACCTCTCCATGGCAGTCTGCTGCTTGTGCGGTGTAGCAGATGCAGATGTTGCTGGCGAATACGGCTTTGCTCCAAAGTGTGAGCGCGGCTAAGGTGGTGAAACAAGTTTGCGGTAGTGTTGGTGGGGACGACGGTCAGACTTATAAAATCCCCAAAACTGCCATACTGACTTTTCATGTTTTATCAACAATTTCCTCGCTTGCTGCAGCACTCACTTTCCACTTATCACTACACGCCGCCGGTTCTGTTATTGTAGAATGGTAGAATCCAACACGCGAGAGTGATGTGGCGCAACCAAACTTGATACTGTTACATGATTGGCTGTTAGAGTGTCACTCCCTATGAAGGGTATGGTGAAGGGTATGTGATATAGGATAATATCTAAGCTATCTTTTTTAGCCAAGGTTTTAGAAAGGCTTATAAGTCAACACTTGAAAGATTATTTAGCAAAAAACAACATTTTAATTGATTTGCAGTCTGTTTTTTGTAAAGAACACAGCACTGTCACTGCCACTATGAAAGTGTTAAATTATTTAGTGCTATTGATTCTAAAGAATATTGTGCTGCACTGTTTTTAGATCTGTCAAAGGCGTTTGACACAGTTGACCACTCTGTCCTGTCTCAGAGATTGGTGGATATTGGAATGTCTTTAAAAGCTGTCAAATGGTTTGGCAACTACTTCAGTGGCCGAACACAAAGTGTTCAGGTCAATGGTGTGTCCTCAAACTCATTACTTATACAAAATAGTGTCCCTCAGGGGTCCATTTTGGGGCCCATTTTATTTACTATTTATATAAATGACTTGTGTCAGAATGTAACAAAAGAAAGGTGTCATTTTTATGCGGATGACACCATTTTGTATTTTTCTTCCTGAACCTTAACAAGGGTCTCAGAGGACCTGCAATCTGCTTTTAACATTATTCAGAAGAATCTCCA
>NC_053118.1:39086281-39136281 GCF_010015445.1 Perca fluviatilis
CACTGGATAAAATTGATGAGCTAGAAAACAGGGGACGGCGGTGTAACATTCGCATCATCTGACTACCCGAAGGCAGTGAGGGCAGCAACCCTGTCTCATTTTTTAAAACTTGGCTTCCGGAGCTGCTGCAAGTTAGCTTCAAAGGCGGAGCTGTTAAACTGGACCGCTGCCACCGGGTTCTCACATGCCGTCCGCCGCCTGGACAACGGCCCCGCGCTGTCATCATTAAGGTCCACAACTTCCAAGATAAAATCCGGATCATGCAGGCGGCCAGGAAGGCGCAGGCTTTATCGTACAACGGAGCTTCAATCATGATATTCGAGGATTTCTCTGCAGCTGTTGTAAAGAAGTGCCAGGATTTTTACTCTGTTAAACAGCGGCTTAAGGAGAAAGGTATCGTCTTCGCCATGCTGTATCCAGCCGTACTTAGGATCAGATACGACGGGGAGGAGAAATTCTTTAAACAACCTAAGGATGTTGAGGCTTTCCTGGGGGGAATCGCGCGCCCAACGGGGACCACCACCTGTGGTCCGGAGGACTGAGGACATTTTCTCAAATGTTGTTTAAAGTGTATGTATGAGACCCGGACTGTAATTTCCGGATCTGGTGAGTATTAGGATTAAGGTTTTCTGTTGCTGGATCGCTGCCCTTGTGTTGTTGGTTGGGGTATAAGGTTCATGTTGCTAACGCACTTTTGAGGTGATGTTGGGGCTTTAAGCTCTGCTCAATGTCAATAAGTGTGCCTAGGTCTCCTTCTGACCTAAAGGATATATTGTTCTTTTCTTATTCAAACTTTAGGAGTTTTAGCTCTATTACTGTTAGCATAAGATTGTCATTTTTATCTATAGAGCTGCGGGCCATACCCGAGTTGTGTTCTATTTAAAAGAAGAAAAAAAAGAAGCTATTAGCTGGCCTGGCACCTTCCCCTTGGTTAGGGAGAGTAGCTTACACCCATTATGGGTATATTAGGCCAAAGTTCTCTTTATTTTAGTTTGATGTCTGTTGTATATAGTTGTTGTTTTGAAGTGAGCAAAGCATTGTTTAACATGTCCTTTGTTAGTTTCTGGGAGCCCAGGATGCCATCTATACTCCTGATCATTGTTTGCCAAGATATTTTTACTGTACTTTTTTACTACACAATGGCGAATGATAAAGCTGCCTTGAAGATCTGCAGTTGGAATGTGAGAGGGATACACAACCCTATTAAGAGGAAAACAATTTTGAGCTTCCTAAAAAAGGAGCATGTTCATATAGCAATGTTACAAGAAACTCACCTGTCTATTAATGAGCATTCCAAGTTAATGATCAGCAAACACCTGCCACTGTCTGACATTGAGACAATTTCTGACAAGTCTGGTAGATATGTAATGTTAAGGGGCTTTCTTCACGGCCAGGCTGTGTCATATGTCATTATGAATATATACTTTCCCCCGGTACAGTCCACTGACTTCATCTCACAGGTTTTTTCTAAGTTTTCGGACTGGATTGATCACAACACTGTAATAACTTGTGACTTTAACTGTTATTTTTCGTCTGTGTTGGATAGACTTCCACCAGTGCAAAGTCCGATGTCTAAGAGAGCCAATGCCATTTTAGACACATGCAACGAGCTTGGCCTTGTCGATGCTTGGCGTGTGTTGCACCCTATTGATAAAGAATTTACGTATAATTCAACTGTACATAAAACTAGCAGTAGAATAGATTTTGTTTTGACTCCTAAAACCTCGCTAAATAATATAAAGTTCTGTAGTATCGGGGATATTATTATATCGGACCATGCTCCTTCTTTTATAGGTTTAAGCAATTTAAATATGGGTTTTCAGAGCAGACCTTGAAGATACAGCCCTTTCTTAAATCACGACCCTAATTTTGACATATTTTTAAGATAACAACTTCATTTCTTTTTTTGAAGAAAATAAGACCCCTGATGTGTCCCCCGATCTATTATGGGAAACCACAAAGGCTTTCATCCGTGGACTTGTTATCTCATATACAGCTAGACAAAAGAATAACAGTCGAAAAGAACAGAGAAAATTGGAGCTGGATCTTCATGAGCTTCAGACTGAATATAGCTCCTCCCCGTCTGAAGAGCTGAGAAATGATATTTAAACAGTCAAAACTGCGCTAGAGGCCTTATTAATCAAAAAAGCGGAAAAATCAATGTTAATTTTCCAGGCAAAGGATGTACGAATTGGTAAATAAACCTAATAGCTATTTGGCCAATCTTTTTCGTAACAGGGCTCATACCCAAAGTATTTCAGGTATCCGAAACTCAAAGACCATCATTAGCTATAATAATGCAGAAATTAATGATACTTTTAAAATATTCTTCAAGCAACTTTATGCCTCATAATTTAACGAACAGTCACAATTTGATATGCGCGAGTTCTTTACAAGAGTGGAGTTACCACAAGTTACAATCCAGCAAAGAGAAGACTTATGTAAACCTTTGACTCAGGATGAAATTAAGAGCTGTATTCAATTACTTCCGAATAAAAAAGCACCAGGCCCTGATGGTTTCTGTGCAGAATTTTATAAAAAGTTCAATGCCATTTTAGTGGATCCATTGTTTGAAATGTTTCAATTCTCATTTGAGGCAGGAGCCCTCCCTCCTTCTCTTATGGAGGCAAATATCTCCTTAGTACCAAAAAAGGGTAAAGCACCGGAAGAATGTTCTTCATATAGACCAATATCAGTTTTGAATTTAGATATGAAGCTGTTAGCAAAAGTCCTAGCCCTGCGTTTGGAGAAAATCCTCCCTAATATCATCACTAATGATCAGACTGGGTTCATTCGGGAGAGATACTCTTCACATAATGTAAGAAGACTGATCAACATTATTCAGCACTCCTCAATGTATAGCTCTGAGGCTTTGGTTATTTCTCTTGACGCGGAGAAGGCATTTGACAGGTTGGAATGGCCTTACCTCTTCTTCACACTTCATAAATTTGGTCTGGGGGATGATTTCATAAAATGGATCCAGATCTTACATACCTCACCTCTATCTGCTGTAATTACAAATGGGCTCAGGTCTAGTAATTTTAGTATTGAACGAGGCACCAGGCAGGGTTGCCCCTTGAGCCCACTGTTGTTCGCCTTGGCTATGGAGCCCCTAGCTGCAGTTATAAGACAGGATGCCAACATAACAGGAATTACTTTAAACGGTCAACAGCACAAAATTTCTCTGTACGCCGACGACGTTTTAATCTATCTCGATTCCCCAAGACAATCAATTCCCAATTTGATAGAGTTAATTAATAGATACGGCTCCTTTTCTGGATATAAAATAAAATTTTCTAAGAGTGAAGCCATGGCACTAGGCAAATCACAGTTGTTGGATCCAAACGTCTCACAACCTTTTCGCTGGTCTCCAGGTGGCTTTTCCTATCTGGGTATTAAAGTTTCTCCATGCTTCTTTATAAGCTTAATTTTACTCCCCTTCTACGTACCATAAGGTATGACCTTGATAGGTGGTGTGGCTTGCCCCTATCTTTGCTAGGCTGTATCCATCTCCTCAAAATGAACATTCTCCCGCGTCTCCTGTATTTCTTCCAAACGCTCCCAATTTTGATGTCGAAGAAAATTCTGGCACAGCTAAACAGTTTTATCATATCATTTATCTGGTGTAAAAAAAAAAGATGATCTCCAGTGTCAGAGTCCAACATTATTTGCTGCGGAAAGCACACCTCCCCTCCCCCATCCTGACAACCTTCTACAGAGGGACTATTGAGAGTATCCTCAGCAGTGCCATCACAGCGTGGTTTGGCAACTGCAGCGCTGCAGAACAAAAGGCCCTGCAGCAGATTGTGAGGATGGCTGAAAAGATCCCTGGGGCCTCTCTGACATGTACAGCACCCACTGTCTGCACAAAGCCATAAGCTTTGTTAAGGACACAACACACCAGCATGCCCTCTTCTCTTTACTGCCATAAGGTAGAAGGTAGGGCAGTATAACTGCCCACACCTCCACAATGGAGAAGAGCTTCTTCCCTCAAGCAGTCAGACTGTCAAACAACAAAACATGATGCAAATGTTTCACACTGAACTGAAATGCACTCCTGCACCTTTTTTTCTGCTGCTAAATTCTATATATTCTACCTCCACCTCACGGTGAACCTAACACATAACAAACAGTGCTATGTTACAAGTCTACTTATGTCTTCTGTTGTCCCTTGTCTGTCTTAAATGCTCTACTTTAAGTAGTACTTGCACTTTATGTATAATTTATAATGTGTGTGCACTAAATGTAGCCTGTCTCGAATGTTGTTTTTATATATTTTAAAGTGTAACACCACTTGATCCATGGTGAAACGTTGTTTCGTTTCATTATATACAGGGTATATGGTTGAAATGACAATAAAACCCACTTGACTTGATTATTTAAAGTCAAAGGTTTCAGCTTCTGGCAGAACTGGAGTTCCACAGTCTGGTTAACTGTCTGACCCTGTTTACACCGGGTTTTAAAATGCACCTGGGACAGCCGAGACACATCGCCGTTTAACCGGTGTCCATCATGTGTCTCCAGCTGACCACTTGTGTTCAGATTTCGTTACGGCCTCCATCACATTCTCAGGGGTGTCAAACTCATTTTCCCAGAGGGCCATACTGGAAAAAGAGAATCCCACCAAGGGCCAGACATGGAGAGTTTATTGACGTGCTTTTGTCACTGCGTCTCACTTTTTAAAAAAACATTTTGGGAGCTTTTTTCCTCATTTTATGTTGTTTTTGTTCTGACTTTTTTGTGGCTTTCTCAGACATTTGTCACCTTTTTGTAAATTTGTGGCTTTTTCTGACATTTTTTTACACTTTTTGTCACATTTTTGTTGACATGAAGCCCTACAAAAGTCATGAAAAGAGTTCCTTAGCCATCATAGAATTCAGCAAATCAAGCAAAAACAAAGATTTGTTTCACAGCCTGAATATGAAAACTCTCTCTCTGCTTCTGGGGAATTTCTGAGTCTCAGAGACGGTAAATCTGCCATATTCTGCTTTAAATGTCAGGTAATTGCAGTTGACGCACAACTAGCTGGGTCAAAATTTATTGTGACCCCAAATAGATATACAGGAAAAATCTGAATCTGCAACGGGCCGGATTTGGCCCACGGGCCTTGAGTTTGACGCGTGCTCTACAAGGTTAAAGGTCTCTGTGTTAAGTTATTACGTCCACACTCTCGCCAGTCACGTTAGTAGTTGTGTCGGTACTGTTGGAGATATGCTGTCAGCAGAATCCAACACAAATCCTTCCATCGGGCAAAATAATGTGCGGTCACCCAGCATTCGTCCAACTCGGCGAGTCTTTGCACACCAGAAACATGTCTGACGCTGCGCTGCTGCTCAAGCAGTACTATACTTCATGTTAAACATAAATACATACTGATCTGATTACAGCAAAGACAACGTCGGCAGTATTGAAGGCAAAATAGGCTCCAGAATATTTCCTTCTGTATTGACAGGTGCAATATTTAAAAATCGATGTCATTTATTAAATGTATTTGTGTCAAAATGACATATAAACATCTTTTCCTGGCACGCGTTTTCTGAGATGTGCTTGTCAAGGCAGCGTGCACGCTCTAACCTGTTACCATGGGAGCCCAAATATAAACGGACACGCCACACAGACAGTGTGCAGGAGGCCTTAGCATTTACACTACAAAGGATATGTGGTTATATGCGTCTTGGTTTCATTAACACTTGTATTTAGAGCTGTCCACTCGTTATCCAATTGCCCAATACGCATTTTAAACAACGTCATAGACCCAGACCAGAGTCCCTTCTGGTGGATTAGATTATCTCAGGAAGCAAAGAGTGAACACATCCAACAGCATTCAAGACGAGATGAAATGTAATTGTTCAAACACATGCACACACACATACACACACACACACACACACACAAACAGACACATGCACGCACACACACCCACACACACACACACACACACACACACACACACACACACACACACACACACACACACACACACGTCTTCATCTGTCCTATGCAAATAAAGGCCCCAAAAAATAATCATAAAAAAAAAATTCTAAATCCGTTGGACAGGATATTAAGCCGTGTTTTGGGTAACTGGGTCGGAAAAAAACTGGGGCTGGGGATCATCAGTTCCAACTCCAAAGTCATAATCAAAGTTTAATGTATTAAATCTGTAAATGTATTTTAGATGTTGGTCAGATGGAGATAAAAAGCTCCAGAGATGACGGAGAGTTTAAAAGAGGGGAAGAAGTCACACTGAACTGTTCTGCTGCAACCTGCACCATCCACCAACTGGAGGTCAGCTGGTTCAGAGATGGCTCCGCCCTCTCAGAGTCTGGCCCCACCCTCCATCTCAGCAATCTGACTGCAAAGGATTCTGGGAACTACACCTGTGATTTGAAGAAGAACAACCGCACACTCTCAGTGCCGTACAGCCTGCATGTGGAGGCTGACGAGGAAGGTTAGTTTGATCAGTTTTTATCTGAAAACATTTTCAGACCAGATCCAAACTCAACAAGTCTGTCTATATAAACTACAAACTGAATCTAAACCAACTTAAACCTGCAGTGATTGGTTTATTTGGCAGCTTGTTTTGCAGCAGAACAGTCTGTGAACATCTGCTAAAGCTAAAATGTTAGATTATTAGGCCTCCTGCACACTGCCTGTGTGACACGCACGTCTCAGAAAACGTGTGCATGCTAAAAATAGGACCGACGCCTATTTTTCATGCGACATGCAAGCGTGTAGGAAGCGGAGGAAAGAAAATCTGCAGACTTTCCCTTTAAGTTACCAGCTAACGCCAGCGGTAGCTATGTTGGTTGCCAGACCACTGAACTAGACTAGAACTAGACTAGACTAAAATGTCCCAGTTATCTTAGCTAAAGGGCAAATAAAAAGGTTGATAGTTTAAGTTGAAAACACGGACAACAGCCAAAAACAAGTTGAGGTCTATTTTAACATCCACAGCATTAATTGTAAAATATTTCCTGATAATGTCTGATGTGTTCTGCAGGAGGAGGTAACCCAGGAGGAGGAGGTCTGCCTCTGATCGTTGGTCTGGTGGTCGGGGTCCTGCTGGTTCTCTTCGCTGTTATTCTGGTCGTCTGCATCATCAAAAGGTAGTTTAATGGAAAGACCTCTAGCTCAGTCCATGTTGGGTTGGGTTGCGTGTCAGCCCCCATCTCTGTCCCCCTTTCATGTCTATCCACTGTCACTCTATAATAAAGGGGAAAGCCCCAAAAAAATAATCTTAAAAAAAAGGGTAGTTTAATAAATCTGTCTGTCTTTGTCTTCGTAATACGCACAAACACACACACACACACACACACACACACACACACACACACACACACACACACACACACACACACAGGCACAGGCACAAATTCAGGCTTTGCAGCTATTCGCTGCTCTTCCATGTCCAGTGTGTTTTAGTTAGGGAGTTAGGGAAACAAAAGAAATGTTAAAATAGAAAATCAAATCAAATTGTTGATTTTGTGTGGATTTATTTCAGTTACCCTGCTTCACCTAACCTAACAACCGTGGTCCTGCTTATGCTGTTTCACGACGGTGGTTATCAACTAGTTCAATCAAGCCAGGGTTTCCCAATCTAGAGACGCGCGCGTTCACGTAAAAGAGGCGGGGTTTGTACAGCAAGACCATTCACAAACATCTACCCGAGCTGCATATTTTAAATAAGAAGAGCAAACTATAATTCTACATAAATATGAAGGACACAGACACGGTTTTGCAGGCAAAACATAATAAAGTCGCTGCTTCCTAAAACAGGAGGAAAGATGGCAAAAAAAGCCAACGTAAAAATTCAATCAATTAATTCAATCAATAACCAAGATCTGACCATGTTTACATGGTCAGATCTTCTCTTCGTTGCTTTAGCCTTTTATTTCAGCAACCCTGGCAGTGGGAAGCGATCGTGAGAGAAAATAAAAATATATTTCAAACCGATGTGCACATTGGCAATACACGGCTCAACAAGCCGATAAATAGCCTATACGTAATAAAGTCCCCTTAAAATCTATATATTTCATAAACATACCCATCAGGGAATGTTAACAGGGTTGTCGGTTATTATCGGTGTTATTGGGATCATGGTGTTGTGTTATTGGGATCATGGTGTTGTGTTATTGTGATCATGGTGTTGTGTTTGTTATTATGGTCATGGTGTTGTGTTTTTTATTTTGGTCATGGTGTTGTGTTATTGTGATCATGGTGTTGTGTTATTGTGATCATGGTGTTGTGTTATTGTGATCAAGGTGTTGTGTTATTGTGGTCCCCCACCATCAAAAACATGTACTAGGTTCTCCGGTCAGTGCCCTTGATCAAGGCGTATGTGACAATAAAGTACCTTTTTATGGTGTTGTGTTATTGCGATCATAGTGGTGTGTTTGTTATTGTGATCATGGTGTTGTGTTATTGTGGTCATGGTGTTGTGTTATTGTGGTCATGGTGTTGTGTTAATGTGGTCATAGTGTTGTGTTATTGTGGTCATGGTGTTTTGTTATTGTGATCATGGTGTTGTGTTTGTTATTGTGGTCATGGTGTTGTGTTTGTTATTGTGGTCATGGTGTTGTGTTGTGTTATTGTGGTCATGTGGTTGTGTTTGTTATTGTGGTCATGGTGTTGTGTTTGTTATTGTGGTCATGGTGTTGTGTTATTGTGGTCATGGTGTTGTGTTATTGTGGTTATGGTGTTGTGTTGTGTTATTGTGATCATGGTGTTGTGTTTGCAGGAAGAGAGCAGCAGGTCTGGATCAGACAGCCGTGGGACGGGATGGGGAACAACAGGTGAGCGGAGGTGTTTCACTGATTATTTTAGTTTGCAGACGAAAGATCTGTGTGATGAATAAGATTTAAAAAAAAAACATGTCACAGCTGCACACACACACATGCACACACAGACAAACACACACAAACACACAGACACACACGCACAGAGAGAGACACACACATTGCTCAGGGCTGCAGAAAGTATTCAGTAAAGGTATTTATACATATATTAAGATAAAATAGACTATATTAATCCCACGCTGGGGAAATTCCTGTGCTACAGCAGCTCAAAAGAAAAAATGTATGCAGTGGGGCAAAAAAGTATTTAGTCAGCCACCAATTGTGCAAGTTCTCCCACTTAAAAAGATGAGAGAGGCCTGTAATTTTCATCATAGGTACACTTCAACTATGAGAGACAAAAAGAGAAAAAAAAGAAATCCAGAAAATCACATTGTAGGATTTTTAATGAATTTATTTGCAAATTATGGTGGAAAATAAGTATTTGGTCAATAACAAAAGTTCATCTCAATACTTTGTTATATACCCTTTGTTGGCAATGACAGAGGTCAAACGTTTTCTGTAAGTCTTCACAAGGTTTCCACACACTGTTACTGGTATTTTGGCCCATTCCTCCATGCAGATCTTCTCTAGAGCAGTGATGTTTTGGGGCTGTCGCTGGGTAACACGGACTTTCAACTCCGTCCAAAGATTTTCTATGGGGTTGAGATCTGGAGACTGGCTAGGTCACTCCAGGACCTTGAAATGCTTCTTACGAAGCCACTCCTTCGTGGCCCGGGCAGTGTGTTTAGGATCACTGTCATGCTGAAAGACCCAGCCACGTTTCATCTTCAGTGCCCTTGCTGATGGAAGGAGGTTATCACTCAAAATCTCACGATACATGGCCCCAGTCATTCTTTCCTTTACACGGATCAGTCGTCCTGGTACCTTTGCAGAAAAACAGCCCCAAAGCATGATGTTTCTACCCCCATGCTTCACAGTAGGTATGGTGTTCTTTGGATGCAACTCAGCATTCTTTCTCCTCCAAACACGACATGTTAAGTTTTTACCAAAAACTTCCATTTTGGTTTCATCTGACCATATGACATTCTCCCACTCCTCTTCTGGATCATCCAAATGCTCTCTAGAAAACTTCAGACGGGCCTGGACATGTACTGGCTTAAGCAGGGGGACACGTCTGGCACTGCAGGACTTGAGTCCCTGGCGGTGTAGTGTGTTACTGATGGTAGCTTTTGTTACTTTGGTCCCAGCTCTCTGCAGGTCATTCACTAGGTCCCCCCGTGTGGTTCTGGGATTTTTGCTCACCGTGCTTGTGATCATTTTGACCCCACGGGGGGAGATCTTGCATGGAGCCCCAGATCGAGGGAGATTATCAGTGGTCTTGCATGTCTTCCATTTTCTAATAATTGCTCCCACAGTTGATTTCTTCACACCAAGCTGCTTACCTATTGCAGATTCAGTCTTCCCAGCCTGGTGCAGGTCTACAATTTTGTTTCTGGTGTCCTTTGACAGCTGTTTGGTCTTGGCCATAGTGGAGTTTGGAGTGTGACTGTTTGAGGTTGTGGACAGGTGTCCTTTATACTGATAACAAGTTCAAACAGGTGGCATTAATACAGGTAACGAGTGGAGGACAGAGGAGCCTCTTAAAGAAGAAGTTACAGGTCTCTGAGAGCCAGAAATCTTGCTTGTTTGTAGGTGACCAAATACTTATTTTACCGAGGAATTTACCAATTAATTCATTAAAAATCCTACAATCATTTAGTTGAAGTGTACCTATGATGACAATTACAGGCCTTGCACAATTGGTGTCTGACTAAATACTTTTTTGCCCCACTGTACACATCAGAATAACACAAAAACACATTAAGTAGACATAGGAGAAAAAAATACATCAGGTATAAGAAATAGAATTAGTAATAATAATAATAGTAATAAAAACACACATTTACACAAAAAAACACCCTTATATAAACAGACAGTACATAAACACAGATATACAGATGAATAGAGATGACATATTGCACAGTTGGAGGTAACAGAGAGTAATAAATAGATGCATAGTGCAGAATATTGTCCAGTGATGGCTCATATTGCAGAAACAGCGAGCAGTGCTACATTATGATGTTGTATTGAAGAGTCTGACTGCTGCTGGAATGACAGGCTGGGGTAGCGCTCCTTCTTGTATGAGTCTCTCTTTCCTCATCTCTTCCTTTCTTTCCACATCTTTTTCTGTCTTTCTTCATCTCTTTCTGTCTTTCTTCATCCCTTTCTGTCTGTGGTTCTCAGCACACAGATAACATCTACAGCAATAACTTCTTGCCGCTTGCTGAGCAGCAGGGACCCCGCAGTGCTGTGGAGGAAGTCAGCTACGCCTCGGTCCAGTTCACACACAAGAAGCAGGCCAGGTACTGGAGGCTGCTAAACATGGCCCTGTTCATACCTTTAGACTTTGGTATTTTCAACATGGACCCTTTTTTCCCCTGCAGTAGTTTCTAAGTGACTGATGTGAACAAAACTCTTTGAAATGGGTCCAGTATTAATCAGTCAGCGTCCCCTAAAAGTTCTGTTTTTGCTGCTGACAGACTCAGATTATTATTCTAAGTGTCTGACAACATTATGGAAATAATCGCTACAGAAATAGACCTTTTAGTTAAAGAATAAGATCTTTTTAGTTTAACATGAAATCCCCATCACCAAACCCACCAGACTCCATGTAAATAATCAGGACTTTTAACGTGTATAGAGCCAGCATATCTCCACCAGACTCCATGTAAATAATCAGGACTTTTAGCGTGTATAGAGCCAGCATATCTCCACCAGACTCCATGTAAATAATCAGGACTTTTAACGTGTATAGAGCCAGCATATCTCCACCAGACTCCATGTAAATAATCAGGACTTTTAACGTGTATAGAGCCAGCATATCTCCACCAGACTCCATGTAAATAATCAGGACTTTTAGCGTGTATAGAGCCAGCATATCTCCACCAGACTCCATGTAAATAATCAGGACTTTTAGCGTGTATAGAGCCAGCATATCTCCACCAGACTCCATGTAAATAATCAGGACTTTTAGCGTGTATAGAGCCAGCATATCTCCACCAGACTCCATGTAAATAATCAGGACTTTTAGCGTGTATAGAGCCAGCATATCTCCACCAGACTCCATGTAAATAATCAGGACTTTTAGCGTGTATAGAGCCAGCATATCTCCAAATGTAAATGGGTGAATTAAGGGTTTATTTCAACCAAACCAGAGTGTGATTGTTGGAACAGTGATGAACAGATGAACCAAGACGGCTTTTGGTAGTTTTATTTAGTTTCTGTCCACTTTGAATGAAGTGTGTTTTACAATGACGATGTTTCTCTCCTATGACTACTTGATATTTTTTAATTTTCAGACCGGCAGAAGAGGTGGAGGACTCCATCATCTACAGCTCTGTAGCCAGAACAGGCTGAAGACAAACCACACCATGATGGCAGATAAACTTTTTTTAAATTTTAAATTTTAAAAAAACATTTGAAAAATAACTTCTGAAAAAGCCCAGTTTTTATTATTGGGGAGGCTTTAACCCCCTTATCCCCACGTAAATGACTGTGATTTCACCTGTCCCTCCTTGTATATGTATCTGTGTATAATATTATTTCACCGGTGTTCTCTTGTTTCTGTGACAGTCTCTCTGGGTCTGTTTGTGTGTGTCTGTGTGTATCTGTGTGTGTATATGTGTGTGTGTGTGTGTGTGTGTGTGTGTTTGTGCAGCTCTTTCTTCCAATGTTTAGTGTATCTACCTCTCAGTTTTACTGTTGCATCAATAATACTTTTTTCATAACTCATGTTTTGTAAATAAGTACTCTGTCTTGTGTGTAAATAAATACATGAATTTTGATTTGAAATAAAGTGTTTGAGAGTTCCTGTTTCCAATTTCATAGATGACAACAAAACACAGAACAGGAATGACATATTAAATATAATTAGAATATATTATTAATATATTATTGATATTAAAATTAAAGGACTTACTTGCGCTTCTCTCCTCATGAAAACACGTCTTCACTGTATAACGTGGTTGTGTAACTGAGGTTTTGAAAGACGACGTAAGTTACTGGAAACAGCAGCTGGACGGACGAGTTTAACACTTGAGACAGAAAACAGGAAGTGAGATCTTCTTCCTCTCAACATGTTAGAGTCCAAAACACGTTTACAAGTTAAAGGCTGATTCTAATATTGTCTGTGTGTGTGTGTGTCTGTTTGTGTGTATGTCACTGTGTGTGTGTCTGTGTGTGTCACTGTGTATGTGTCACTGTGTGTATGTCTGTGTGTGTGTGTGTGTGTCACTGTGTGTTTGTGTGTGTCACACACACAGACACGTGCACACATTCACATACACAGACACACACATAAAGTAATAGTTAACATAAAGTGAAGGTAATTTATAATAAAACTCTTAGCTGAAAGCTGCGCTCCTCTCTGAATAGTTACTTTAGAGTTTCCTTAATGACTAATTAAAGGAGGGGGTGGGGACTCGCCCGGAGCCGGAAACGCTTCTACTTGAGGCTGCTACATGTCATGGTGAGTGGTGATTGGCTGTTACACGTCTAACATCTAGCCAACCAGATAGTGTTGTGGGCGGGACATGAAGTGAGACTCAGTGGTGAGTGTTGATTGGCTGTTACTAGTTTAACATCTACCAACCAGATAGTGTTGTGGGCGGGACATGAAGTGAGACTCAGTGGTGAGTGAAACGGGAGCAGAGGGAGAGACTCAGGGCTAGATTTATCAAGCCGTTTGCATCTGTTTCCAGGCGCTAATTGGTCGCAAAGACGGACGTAACCGATGCGGGCTATTTACAAACAGGGCGCACTTGGGTAAAATCGCAGATTGTCTGCCACATGAGCGAGAAGAGACAAGTTGCGCTTTCAATATGCGTTCGTGGGAGGGTCGTGGGGAAAGGGGGAGTTCCACCCGAAAAGGTGGGAGGATAAGCGCAAAGTGCGCCTAATTATATATTCCGTGGTATTTACAAAGACTGTCAGTAAGAGCGCGCCTCTATTCTGCGGGGGAAATTCTCCGCCCCTGAACCAGCCGCAATCGAGTTTCCTCGTAGACCTTTATGCCGCTGGTGAAATGGCAACAGTAATTTGAGCAAGACGAAGACATAGGCGAGACTGAAAATATTTTTAACACAAGAATCACACTTTGTCAGTGAACACAACATCATTTAGCGTTACAGATCAAGCAGCCATGTAATATTAGAGTTACTGGAAGAACTCAAAGATGAAATTGAATCTCCCACTCAGCGTCCACATCCCATTCCAGCAGTTGTTAAACTCCTCGCTACATTACAGATATATCGGCATCAGGATCATTTCAAACAGTCCTAGCATCAGCAGTGGGAATATCTCAGTCTGCACTCAGCCGTATCATAGCAACAGTACCGCTTTGCTACAGCGCAATCTACGGTCTACTGGGCGGAGAAAGACGCTGATTGCCTGATGGGTGTCAGGGTTGATAAATACTACGCAAAATGTGGAAGCATAGCGTGCGCTATTTCCGAACTCGCATAAACAGACGCAGCGCAAACTGCGCTAGTGTTAGTAAATTAGGCCCTCAGAGCTTCCAGTTGCTCCTCCCCGACTGATAAAGTTCCCTTGGCCTTTGGAATTAAAACAGCCCCACATCGTCACATACCCTTCACCATACCTACAGATTGGCATGGTTTTATTTCAGTTAGCCTAATAGCTGGTTTGATTTGTAGTGAGAGATGATTTTATGGAAAGTACCACATGCCAAGGTATGTGATGATGTGGGGCAGCACTTTGGTCAGATTAATCTGTGTTTAAATGTGCTCTAGAAATAAACTTTACTTACTAGTTAACATGAGTATACATAGTAAGTTAACATAAGAAACATTTTACAGGCCCAGAGATATGTTGCTTATAATAATTAATCAGAAGTCACAATCAAAACAGTTTTATTGTTTATGAATAAAGTTTATTGTACAGATGATAGATTATAGATATAGACCAAGATATAATAACAAGTTTATAACACTGACAACACTGCAAGATACAGCTATTATAAATGCATTAAAGACAATTCAAATTCCTCCATATATAATATAAAACATCACATAATCTTTAGATTTAAAATACAACATCTGGAACACACACACAGACAGACACACACACGCACACACACACACACACACACACACACACACACACACACACACACACACAAAAAAACACACACACACACACACACAAGACATGGTAACATTATTGGTAATAAAACTCTTAGGTGACAGTAGTTAAAAACTGAGGTCTCAACATATTAAACCAACGTCCCCTAACAGAGCAGCTCCCCCTCCTATAATCATACACATCCACAATAACATCAAGAAAAGGTCAACTAACTCAATATATATACAATATAATATCATCTACATATATACACAACATACTAATCCGGACGATAAGGGAACATCTGCACCCTGTCAGGATCAAAGGTTCACTTATATCATTCAAAACTTATTTTATATTATTATAATAATAATCATTGGGTATTTATGTCTTATTTCCCATAATTTCTGTTTGTTGTTTCTGTAATCTCTCTCTCTCGCTGTCTTTTGTGTTCTAGTTTAAATGTTTTCTCTGCATGAATGTGTCCAATCCCTGGTTTTAAAGCCAGTGTATACAAGGCTGTATTAAAGCCAATGATCACATGATATGCATATTAAGTGTGTGTGTGAGCTGAAAGCTGCGCTCCTTTCCGTGTCATCAGGTTCACAGCGACCACAGCAGCACAGAGCATCAGCAGCAGGACACTGAGCCCTGAGCATCGCACTTTGAAGAAGGTGGAGTAAATCCCAAAGGGCTCCATGTACACTAACACAGTTCTCTCTGTTGACTCACACTGATAATCATATGGGTAATAAACTACACACCAGTACTCCCCTGCGTCTCCCACTGAGATATTAGAGATAACCAGGCTCCCATTATTATGGTACCAACTCACTCTGCTCATGCTCATCAGGCGTAACAAAAAAGATTCTTCCCTTTGTTCTGTGTGACTTGATAAACCAACCATGCCCCTTTTCCTTTCCCCTATCTCTGCATCTGAGAGGGACTTCTCCTTCTGAGAAGAGCTCTACAGCAGGGAGGCCAAATTTGGAGAACACGAACAGCTACTGTTCGAACAGCTACAACAGATACTGTTGCAGTCTCATAGAGGCTTTACAGTAGTACACACAGGAGTACTGACTTGAGTGATTTAACATTAGAGATGAAAACACCAGCGAGTAGTTTTGGTCTACTGAAGGAACAGTCTGGTTGTGTAGTTCTAGGTCAGGGGAGAACAGCTTAGACCAATGTGGGGGCTGTTCATCAGTGAAGTCAGCGATAGTGCACGGCAACACAGCGGTCTCTCCCACTGAGCCGTAGATTATCTCAGACCATAGTTTCAACTCTACAGGTTCACTGCTAACACACTGCTGTTCATTCATCACCAGACACTGGTACCATGTAAAGTCTGTTGCTGTGATGTTGGAAACACAAAGAGCTGATGAGTTTGTAACCACTTGGTATCTTCCTCTAACATTGTCCATCACTGATGTCATATTGTCTCCAAAATCTCTGCTCCATGTTTCTCGCTCATATCTAGAGTCCTGTTTGAGCCACTGGATATCCAGATTATCAGCTGCTCCCCAACATGGCAGGTCCACTGGTTCTCCAAGTCTTGCTTCAAAATATCTCCGATATATTGAAGTACAAACAGTGATAGTGATGTTGTTGTCATGCGTCACGTTGCCCTCCGTCCAACACTCCTCTTGGTACGGGCCGGAGTCTGAATGGGTCAGGTTGAGGATGGTGTAAGAAGAAGTTTTCACCGTGCTGACAAGTCGTTGTTTCAGGTCTTCAGGTACTGAGGAGCTGTTGGACCAGAGGTCAGAGGTGTTCCACAGGACAAGCTTCTCCTCACCAACAGATCTGGAGATCAGGCAGGAGCTGGTGTTCTCGGGGAGGGTGAAGGTGTAAAAGTCTCCTTCCTCTCGGAAGGTGATCCGTTATTCTGCATGGATGTTGTTGATGAGAGCAAACAGCAGGAAGGAGAGCTCTGTGACTGCAGCCATTCTGCTCCGAGGTCGACAAACACTGACACCACTCAGCTCATATACGCTCTACACCAACCCTCATCAGCAGCTGCTCTTTATCTGGTATCACACATGACTTTTTTATCTCAGCATCAGAGGAAATGTTGCAACATCAGCTCTCTATCCAGTAATCAATGTCCTTTACACAAGTCTAAAACCACGGAAATTCAGAGAGGATAGAGAGGTGTGTGTGTGTGTGTCTGTGTGTCTGTGTGTGTGTCTGTCTGTCTGTGTGTCTGTATGTCTGTGTGTGCGTGTGTGTGTCTATGTGTATGTTTGTGTGTGTGTGTGTGTGGATCTCTGTGTGTATGAGTGTCTGTGTGTATCTGTATGTCTATGTGTGTGTGTCTGTGTGTGTGTGTGTGTGTGTGTGTTTGTGTGTCTGTGTGTGTCTCTCTGTATGTGTGTGTGTGTAATTGTCTGTGTATCTGTGTGTCTATGTGTATATTTGTGTGTGTGTGTGCGTCTCTGTGTCTGTGTGTGTGTCTGTGTATGTCTGTCTGTGTGTGTGTGTGGGGGTCTGTGTGTGTATGTGTGTGTCTCTGTGTGTGTTTTATGTCTATTTGTGTGTGTGCTTGTGTTTGTGTTTGCGTGTGTGTCTGTGTGTATGTGTGTGTCTGTATGTGTTTGTGCGTGTGTATGTGTGCCCTCCCCCCCCCCGTTATCTGTGGATGTTTCTTCTCCTCTCTGAATAATGTGTGTATGAATACCGGTCAGCGTCTGTGATTTTAGACTTGGGTAAAGGACCCCACAAAGAACTGAGCAGGCCTAAATTGTTGCATCAAACTGTCTTCTAAAGGTGTGTCTATCTGGTTGGCTAGTTGTTAGACGTGGATCAGCCAATCAACAATTACCATGACATGCAGCAGCCTCAAGCAGAAGCATCTCCGGCTCCGGGTGAGTCCTTGATTAATCTAGAGCGCTCCTTTGACGAGTCATTTAGGAAAATAAAGTAACTATTCAGAGAGGAGCTCAGCTTTCAGCTACGACATGTATTATGAATTAATTTAACTTTATGTTAACTTACTTTATGTGTGTGTGTGTGTGTGTCTTTGTGTGTGTATGTGAATGTGTGTGTGCGTGTGTGTGTTTGTGTGTGTGTAAATTGTGATGTTTTGAAAGTAAAATGTGCCACATGAAATGGTAGAAGTACAGTTCCAGTGAAATGTTATACCCTTAGCTCCTTCAAGGTCATCAGATTGCCATGCCAACAGTAGCTGCTCTTTTTCTGTTTTTATCAAACTTCTTTATCTCATCATCAGAAGAAACTTTGCAGCATCAGCTCTCTATCAAGTAATCAATGTCCTTTACACAAGTCTAAAACCACAGAGGCTGAAGATTCTTCATACACACATTATTCAGAGAGGAGAGATAGGTAGGAAGCACGCACACACACACAAACACACCACACACACATACACACACACACACACACACACACTTACACAGACACACTCACTTCCTGTTTTCTGTCTCAAGTGTTAAACTCGTCCGTCCAGCTACTGGTTTCCAGTAACTTCCGTCGTCTTTCAAAAGCTCTGTTACACAACCATGTTATATCATGAGGAGACTACAAAGCAAGATAAATCTTTATTACGTTTATTTTAATATATAATATATATGATGAGCTCAGATCGCAGATGAACTCACGCTAGTCTCTTTTCTGTAAATAGGCTACAATTAAACCTTCATGAGTAGAAAGTCAATACTTATCAATGCACTCACCTGTGTAGACCGGCATAAACATGTAGAAAGCCATATTTCAATCTGCTTCAATCAGCAAATTTTTACAAACAAGCTAAAACAAAAGCTGTCGGTTTTTAGTCTAACTGTTTATCTTAGGTTGCCGGGAATCTGAACATTTTGAAAAATTCTTGTAAACCTCAGTGTTGGCTGAACAAACCAAACTCTCCACTAGAGCGGACAATCTGGAGCTACTTAATATGCACGTGAATGACGCGATCGATGACGAGTGCATAGCCTGCTTATCAGTCATTCATCATTAAAGCTGGGCTTTTCCACGTCAACTTTTTGCTTCAGCCTCTTTGACAGTGACACGTTTACCTGACAACAGCCTTTCTTTCTGCAAGCATTTTCCACCAATCAGGATGCTGCATACTACAATAATGTTTCCATAATCACAGACTTTAACGATCACTCCTCAGTGAACTGCCTCCAAGTCTGAGATCTTTTTCTAGTTAAAGAGCCAGTTATCATTATGGAGTTTCCATGTTTTTAGGAGTTTGCTCACACTAATACATGTAAAAACCAAACAAATGTAGCATTAATTCAGTAAGAAAGTGAAAATTTCGAACAAGAATAGGCGTATTAGGTATAAATTCATTTTATTTTATTTATTTGAAAGTCCGGCCGCCAGAGTGCTTAGAAAAATTCTGAAAAAAATGTAGTTGATGATCCCTGCTGTAGACTCTCTGTCCAGTCAGAGACATATATTGTGTAAATGTAGTTGATTATCCCTGCTGTAGACTCTCTGTCGAGTCAGAGACATATTTTGTGTAATTGATGTTTTCAGTTCAATTAATTAAATCCAAGTAAATGGAACACTCACAAGATGTCATCAAAATCACTCTGTCCCCTTTAAATCTTTCAGAAAATGATGTAAGTGTATCGAATTATATCGAATCGTATCGTTGGCTGATTATCGTGATATATATCGTATCGTGAGCTGAATATCGTGTATCGTATCGTGAGATTAGTGTATCGCTACAGCCCTACACACAGACACACACAAACACACACAGACACATACACACACACAGGTACACACAGACACACACTGAGAAACTGTCACCGAACCGAGAGAACACCGGTGAAATAATAATATACACAGATACAATGAAATAAAGGGACAGGTGAAATCACAGGTGTAATTTACGTGGTGGATAGGGGGGTTACACCCCCCCAATAATAAAAACTGAGCTTTTTCAGAATTTCTTTTTTTTGCTTTTACCATTTTAAATTTTAAATTTAAAAACATGATCTGCCATCATGGTGCGGTTTATGTTCAGCCTATTGTGGCTACAGTGCTGTAGGTGATGGAGTCCTCCACCTCCTCTGCCGGTCTGAAAATGAATAAATATCAAACAGAAGATGAGTCATCAGAGAGAGGAAGAGAAAAACCTTCATATGATTCAGCATCAAAACTCTGCGTCCTCCACTACTTCAGTGAAATGTGAACGCCCGAGGATAAAGTTTATTGTTTTTTTAAAGGGTAACTGTTTTTTTTTCAACCTGGACTCTATGTCTCCATGTTTGTGTGTCTGAGTGTCTGATGTGAACAACAATCTCTGAAACTGGTCCAGAATTAAACAAGAACCAAGCTGTAATGTAACCCTACAGGACTAATGTTCAGCATCAGTTAGAGTCCACTAAAAGTTCTGTTGTTGCTGCAGACACTTATTCTAAGTGTCTGACAACATTATGGAAAGGATCCCTACAGAGATAGACCTTTTAGTTAAAGAGTAAGATCCTTTTAGTTTAACATGAAACAGCCCCGAAATCACCATCACCAAACACAACAAACACCACCAGACTCCATGTAAATAATCAGGACTTTTATCATCATAAAACACACTTCATTTAAAGTGCACAGAAACTAAATTAAACTATCAAAAACTGTCTTGGTTCATCTTTCCACTGTTCCAACAACCACCACTCTGGTTTGGTATAAACCCTTAATTCACCCATTTACATGTGGTGATATGCTGGCTCTATACACGCTAAAAGTCCTGATTATTTACATGGACTTTGGTTGGTTTGGTGATGGTGATTTTGGGGCTGTTTCATGTTAAACTAAAAGGATCTTACTCTTTAACTAAAAGGTCTATCTCTGTAGGGATCTTTCCATAATGTTGTCAGACACTTAGAATAATAATCTGAGTCTGTCAGCGGCAACAACAGAACTTTTAGTGGTCCCTGACTGATTAATACTGGACCCATTTCAAAGAGTCATCAGTCACTTAGACACCACCTTTAATACCAGGTATGAACAGGGCCATGTTTAGCAGCCTCCAGTACCTGGCCTGCTTCTTGTGTGTGAACTGGACCGGTAGGTAGCACCTCCACAGCGCTGCTGGGTCCCTGCTGCTCAGCAAGTGGCAGCAAGTTGTTGCTGTAGATGTTATCAGAGTGCTGAACACCACATACAGAAAGAGATGAAGAAAGACAGGAAGAGATGAAGAAAGATAGGAACAGATGAGGAAAGAGAGACTCATGCAAGAAGGAGCGCCATCACAGGTCCTTCATTCCAGCAGCAGTCAGACTCTTTAATAGAACATTATAATGTAGCACTGCTCGCTGTTTCTGCAATATGAGCCATCACCGGACAATATTCTGCACTATGCATATTTATTTATTTATTACTCTCTGTTACCTCCAACTGTGCAATATGTCATTTCTATTCATCTGTATATCTCTGTTTATATACTGTCTGTTTATACATTATATATAAGGCTGTTTATTGTGTGAATATGTTTGTTTTATTACTATTATTATTATTATTATTATTATAACTAATTCTATTTTCTCTATTTCTTATACTTTATTAATATTTTTCTCCTATATCTACATAATGTGTATTTGTGTTATTTTGATGTGTGTAAATTTTTTCTTTTGAGCTGCTGTAGCACAGGAATTTCCCCAGTGTGGGATTAATAAAGTCTATCTTATTTTATCTTATTCATCACACAGCTCCTTCGTCTGCAAACTAAAATAATCAGGGAAACACCTCCACTCACCTTTTGTTCCTCGTCCCGTCCCACGGCTGTCTGATCTCGACCTGCTGCTCTCTTCCTGCAAACACAACACCATGACCACAATAACACAACACCATGACCACAATAACACGACACCATGACCACAATAACAAACACAACACCATTACCACAATAACACAACACAAAACAACACATTCTAACTCCCATCAGGTAAAACATGGACGCTTGGTCAGGTGCCTTTGTCGTTGTTATTGACGCTAAAAGTCTCCTTTAGCGTCACAAAACGTGCTTCAACAAAACGCTCTTGGTCGGGACTATTGGCGTCCCATTTGTCGCAGTTATGTTAAGTCGTGGGTGGGCTTACGTTTCTCTGGCTAGCGGGAGAAGTCCGGTCTAAATAAATAAATGTTCTTCCCTAAAATATAGGGGGCATAAGTAAGTACACCCCTATGTTAAATTCCCATAGAGGCAGGCAGACTTTTATTTTTAAAGGCCAGTTATTTCATGGATCCAGGATACTATGCATCCTGATAAAGTTCCCTTGGCCTTTTGAATTAAAATAGCCCCACATCATCACATACCCTTCACCATACCTAGAGATTGGCATGGTTTTATGTCAGTTAGCCTAATAGCTGGTTTAATTTGTCGCAGTTATGTTAAGTCGTGGGTGGGCTTACGTTTCTCTGACTAGCGGGAGAAGTCCGGTCTCCTGTGTGAAAGTCCTACCAACCACCCTACGCGGATTTTCGGCCTTTCCTACTACTCGCGACCGTTGTCGCTCTCAATGCTACGTCATCTTCAAACCCTGTGTAGCTGCTACTCGTCCCGGTACGTTCTACAAAAACGCTGAAGGACGCTTTTTTCATCGCTTTAGACGCTGACAGTCACTGTCCACACATCCATATTTTTTACGAGTTCGGAGTGAGAATAGGTTGACACATCCACATGACACAACACCACAGACACTACGGAGCGCCCCTATGCCCAAATCACAGAATGCGTGTTGTTAAAAGATTTAGTGCTATAAAGGGATTTTCCCTTTACTTGTTATTATTGCATTCATTTTGACAGCCATACTTTATATTTTAAAACAATAACACTGGGTTACAGACGGACAACGTTTGAGTGCAAAGGGTAATAAATATGGAATGATTGATATAAATTGAGCTGTATAACAAAGACAAGGAGACAGATTTATTAAACTACCTTTTGATGATGCAGACGACCAGAATAACAGCAAAGAGAACCAGCAGGACCCCGACAACCAGAGCAGCGAGAGGCAGACCTTCTCCTGCAGAACACATCAGACATTATTAGAGGCCCGTTCCAGAAAGCAGGTTTAGTGAAAACTCTGAGTTTGTTAACCCTGAGATGAGGGAAACTCTGGGTTTTCTGTTTCAGAAAGAGAGGTAACTTAACCTTCAGTTACTATGGTAACTGAGCCTGTGAACTTAACCTGGTCGGGAGCAGGTTTTCTTCAAGAAACCTCGAGTTTCTCTTATTCTCCTCCCTCTTATTTCCTCATTCAATCATTCAGTCTGTATGAGGCACATTTTAATGCAGTTTGTTATCTGCATGAATAAAAAAATTTATTGGTTTATGTTAGGCAGATTATAAAACGTTTTTTTCTCAAGCATGTTATGTCCTTTTGTCTATGATCCCGTTGATGAAAAAGCTGTATTAATTCACAGAGAGATTGCGTCGGGAGATGATATTGAGTCCCGACTATAGATGTATTTTCATTTCCACATAGGCCTAACCGATTCTTTTTCTATCACAGTCCATAATATATGTAGATACCTTATCCGTCCTCATATCACAAACATCAGCCATCGTGGACAGGTTTTAACATCCCAGCAGATTCTTTGTGTCGCATTACGTTTTTAGCAAACGGCAGTTTTCTTCATAACAGTGTAGCGGATCATACTGTGATAGTAAAGCCACTGTATGCAGAGCCGTCAGAAACGCTCTGAAGCGTTTTTTAAACGTGTTCCCTGGACACAAACCAGTGAGAGCCATTAAAAAGAAATAAATGATTATACATTATAGTTCTGTTAATGATATGGTGCTGCAGCCTCAGAATGGGATTAGTAGGCTATAGTTTACGCCCACAGGATTGCACCTAAATGAAATTATAGGTGTAGCCTAATACAATTCCAGTTTTCACCAGTAGCCTAATATTATAAGTTAACTGTGATTAAATATGAAATTAATACACTGTTAATGCGTATGCATTGACTCAAGCAGCAATTTTCTCCCACACCAATTCTCTCTCTTTTGCAGCAGCAACCGCTGTTTTGCTTTTTTAACAAAATGCATGTTCAAACCATAGACAGTATATATTCAAACTCGCTGTTTGTGCGCATGAGTATTTCCGCTGACCCGTTTGTTTGTGGTTGTTACCATGGTGAATAGTAGAATCATGGCTCCATTCATGCTGCCTTTTGTGCACGCGCGTAACCCTGATTGAACATACGCCGAGTTGATTGAACCAACTAAAACCAGCTGAACTCAAATCAGCTGTTCTGGAACCGAAAACTCTGTTTCCCATCTCAGGGTAAATCACCACAGACATCAGGGTTAGACTCAGAGTTTGTTAAACCTCCTTCCTGGAACGGACCCCAGGAGACAATGGTGAGATTACAGTCAGAGGGAACCACTTTAACCTTGAAGCATCTAACGTCATGTGTCTCTGTAACAATCTGACATGTTAGCTTCAGCTGCTTTATAAGAGGATAATATGTCAGATGTTCACAGACTGTTCTGCTGCAAAACAAGCCGCCAATTAGACCAATCACTGCAGGTTTAAAGCTGTAGTGCTTAACGTTTTGATATTAATGAACATCCATTACATTTAAGCAAAATTTGTTGCAACAAAGCTAATTAAGACTATCAGCTCCACACAACTCTCTCTGGATTTCTCAGTGTGACTATGTTTAGAAGATTGTGGCGTCTGGGGAAGGGTGTGCGTGATCAAAGAAGACTTATCATCATCACTGTATCATGTGGACGCTCCGACAGTGTTGTTGTCAAAACTTATAATTCCTCATGGGGGCGACAGAAACTACGCACTATAGCTTTAAGGTGGTTTAGATTCAGTTTGTAGTTTCTATAGACAGACTTGTTGAGTTTGGATCTGGTCTGAAAATGTTTTTAGATAAAAACTGATCAAACTAACCTTCCTCGTCAGCCTCCACATGCAGGCTGTACGGCTCTGAGAGGGTGTGCTCGTTCTTCTTCAAACCACAGGTGTAGTTCCCAGAATCCTTTGCAGTCAGATAGCTGAGATGGAGGGCGGGGCCAGTCTCTGAGAGGGCGGAGCCATCTCTGAACCAGCTGACCTCCAGTTGGTGGATAGAGCAGATTGTGGTGCAGTTCAGTGTGACTTCTTCTCCTCTTTTAAACTCTCCGTCATCTCTGGAGCTTCTTATCTCCATCTGATCTAAAATACATTTACAGTGTTAGTTTTTAATACATTATATTAGATTATGACTTGTTGGAAATGATGATCCCTGTTCCTCATGTTGTTACCAACCAAGATCACTATACAACTAAAGGTAAAGACTGCTCTAAATCTTTTAGGCCGACTTCACTGTCGTTTAGAGGCTGTAGAGGGTTCTGTTCCAAAGCTAGAACAATACATTGGTATCAGAGTAAACTAGACAACCTAAGGAACCCATGCTGTGCTAGATTGTTGGGAAGGAAGTCAAATATGGAGAGGGAAAAACTGGCACGGCCTTTTTCAAACGTGACCGTTAACCTCTGACCTCCAGATATCTGAATGAAAATGGGTTCTGGACATACCCACGAGTCTCCGATTTACACCACAAGCACACTTCATGATAATCCCATGCAGTATAAAGTCCCTATCTTGCACCCGGTGAAGAGCAGCGCAAAGCCCGACGCAAGTGTCTTTGTTAGTTTAGACCGATGCAGTTTCCAATTTCCCATCCAGCGCCCACACCGTTTAAATAGTAAATGCACCCATCTGTGGCCCATGGGCATGCTGGTCTTACAGGGAGGTGTGTTCAGGTGCATTGTGGCCATGCTGGTCTTACAGGGAGGTGTGTTCAGGTGCATTGTGGCCATGCTGGTCTTACAGGGAGGTGTGTTCAGGTGCATTCTGGGCGTGCTGGTCTTACAGGGAGGTGTGTTCAGGTGCATTCTGGGCGTGCTGGTCTTACAGGGAGGTGTGTTCAGGGGCATTCTGGGAGTATTGCTATCTTGAGGCAGCGGGAAGAGATCGCACCATTGACCAACAAAAACCTGGTCTAAAGTCAATAACGCAGCATTTCCTTGTTATTTTAACAGAGCATTAGTAAAATGCTCCTAGGCTCGCGTAATAGCGCTACCACTATGCTTGTTAGACACACAGACCACGCCGCTACACACACACACACACACACACATGCAGAAGATTACAAATAAATATATTACGGTGCAAATCCTCCATCATAACAGCAATGCTCCAAGGTCCAAACGCGCCTGGCTTTTAAAGGGAATGGGAGATGATCTCTGATTGGTTGATTGCATGTTACGCCCAAAACACACCTCTGATTAATGAAGACACTAAGTACAACCTTTTAGAACCAGGCGCCCAGCGCACGGACCCTTTTTTCCAGTGGATTTGGACACGCCCCTAAACGCATCTGCACCAGGCGTGGTGTGTGTGTGTGTGTGTGTGTGTGTGTGTGTGTATGTACGGGCATTGTTGCGTAGCGTGTGTGTGCATGTGTGTGTGTGTGTATGTGTGTGTGCGTGTGTGTGCATGTGTGAGTGTGTGTGTTTGTGTGTGTGTGTGTGTACGTGTACATGTGCGTATGCGTGTGCGAGTGTGTGCATGTGTGCGTGTGTGTATGTGTGTGTGTGTGTGTGCATGTGTGTGCGTGTGCGTGCGTGTATGTGTGCGTGTGCGTGTGTGTGTGTCTCTGTGTAGCTGTTTCCTAATTAGGTTATAACCAACCGAGTCTCTTGCTGTTCCTTGAGATGCTCTTACCTTCGACTGTGACTCTCACTCCTGATTGGCCAGTAAAATGTGCTTGGACATCATTAGTTTCCATTCTGAAGCGAAAAGTTGTGTCATCTTCCTCCTGTAGATCTGAGATCTGTAAAGTGCAGTCTCTCTTCTGGTCTCCCAGGTATCTGTAACGAGGGTTGTTGTTGTTTGATTCGCTGTCGTACACAGACGGAGTCGTTCCCTGACAGATTTCATGGTTCTTGCACCAGACGACTCTGATGATCTTGGCAGACTCCAGTGGTGTGAAGGAGCAGGGGAGGGTGATGGTCGATCCTTTTATACCACAAACAGGATCTGGATAGTTCACTCTTTGACCCAGAGCTCCTGACAAACACAAGAAGAAGAAGAAGAAGAACAAGAAGAAGAGACACATGATTGTAAAAAATGAATATTTAATATTTATAAATAATAAATAATTATTTAATATTAATATTTTGAGAAACAACCCTGCAAATCTCTTACATGTGTGTATGTGTGTGTGTGTGTATGTCTGTTTATTTGTTTATTTAGGATCCTCATTAGCTCATCCATTGCTGTGCTATTCTGTCCGAGGTCCTTGTGTGTAGCAATAGCAACTCTAACGTGTTCTTTTACCAAATAAATAATCCTAATACCTAAATTATAATCCGACAACATAAAACAATAACAAGACTATGAGCCCATTGTGCAAAAGAAGTACTTTAATATTTAATGTTTAGAGTTGATGATAATGCAGTAAATTGTCAGAGTACTTCCTCCATCTCTGGTTACTTTTATCTCTTTTATCTCTCTGATCTCTCTTCCCTTCATGTGTCTTTTTCTCAACATGTGTTATTATAATCAGCTTCAGTCTGCATGTTTCTGGACCAACAGGACCAGAGATGTCTTCAGCTTCTTTATTCTGAACCAGAACATTAACTAAAGTTAAACTGGACCAGAGATGTCTTCAGCTTCTTTATTCTGAACCAGAACACACACGTGCGTGTGTGTGTGTGTGTGTGTGTGTGTGTGAGTGTGTGTGTGTGTGTGTGTGTGTGTGTGTGTGTGTGTGAGTGTGTGTGTGTGTGTGCATGTTGTGACAGTTTGGCTGAAGTTTAAACAATTTATCTTTTGTTTGGGGTGCCAGCCAGGTCTCTCTCCTGGCAGTAAGATACAGGTTACTGGTTGTTGTTTCTTTTTTCTTTTTAAATCAAATGTCACTTTCATGTTCATCTAAAAGAATGTACACCCTCACCAATGAATGACCATAAAAGCAATAAACACCATAACTCAAAAGCTAATTCAAAACAAAATATTGGTGTATTTAAAGATTTCACACAAAAACAGAATCACAAGATGAAGCACAATCCAACTCAAGATTCCACTTCGGGTTTTCTGCACACTTAAACCAACAATCTCAACCAACACAAATTAGTTGCAGTCCAATACAAAAAAACAAATCACAATTAAATCCAGACCAGTGCTGATAACGAGAGAAAAATAAAGCTGGTCAGTTTCTCAGGCTCAAAACAAAACAGAATGTCGTAGTAAGAGTTACTTGATAACTCAGGGACTCTAGTCAGTCAGTCCAGTCAGTCCAGTCAGTCCAAGAAGACAGTCCGGGTTTTTCTGCTGACTTGTGAATGATTTACTGGCGTCCGTGAACAACTTTGCACAGCGAATGTAGCATGATGATCCGAAGGTGGAGTGTACAGGATAGGTGTGCGGCTGAAAGTCAGGAAGGAAACTGTACGGAAGAGTTTTAACTACTTTGTTTTGTTTTTGCGCGCACACACACAAACACACAGACACACACACACACACACAAACACACAGACACACACACACACACACAAACACCCACACACACACACAAACACACACACACACACAAAACAAGACAACACACACACACACAAACACACAGACACACACACACACACACAAACACACAAACACCCACACACACACACACAATTGAAGCCAGACATACAGTATTACATCATCTTAAAACCAACTAATATTACATCATTATATTCAACATCTCTCTAAGCATTCTGGGTATTCTTCAACTTTTCTAAACCATTCCTACTAATTAAATCCATTCCCACTTTTCCAACTCTTCTCACTACTTCACCTTCTTCTTCCACAATCCAAGCGTCAGCCTTTCACCACAGAGTAAAGGATCTGAAGACTTGTCCCCCCACTGACTGGGTCCATGTTGGGACTCTGGTCTTACCTGTCAGGACCAACATGACGCCGGCGAGAAATCTTTTGTCCCAAACTGCCATCCTTACTTCAGTCTCTTCAGGTTGGGACTCCTGACAGAAGAGTGAGCCGAGCGCTGACTGACTGACGGACAGACAAGTTGTCACATACGTCAAGAAAGGTTTTTAACCACTTTATGACTTCCTTTTTTCTTTCTTTTCCGAGAACTCTTTTCTCACCAACATTCCTTTTAATGTTACTTCCCTAATATATCTGAGAAGAAAGTTCCTCAACACGGCTGATTAAAACCTAACTACAGACTCCACAGAATGAACTAACGTGGACAAAAAAGCTGCAAAAAAGGCAGACAAAAGTTGCGGTATTGAATGAATGATGAGGTAATCTGACAGGGTTTTTGTGTGTGTGTGTGTGTGTGTGTGTGTGTGTGTGTGTGTGTGTGTGTGTGGGCGGCTGCTGTGTCTGCAGACACGCACACTCACACGCACACACACATACATACACACACACTACACACACACAACCACACACACACACACACACACACACAGACACAGACCTGCCAAGGATATGGTGGGAGTGAGGTCTGCGCACCCACACCCTCACCTATCTGTGTGTGTGTGTGTGTGTGTGTGTCTGTTTATCTGTGCGTGTGTGTGTGTGTGTGTGTATATGTGTATTTGTGTGTCTGTGTGTGTGTGTGTGTGTGTGTGTGTGGTGTGCGTGTGTGCGCATGTGTATGTTGTATGATTCTCTCGTAGGGTACAGATTTGGTTATTAGCAAATTATCAAAATATGTTTTATCAATATTAATAAAGTTATGAATATGGTTATTAATAACTTTATCAAATCGACAAACAATAAACGGGGCACCACCCTGTAAGTCAGGGGCCAATAATCAAACTGTGGAACAGTCTCATTTCTGTTAAAATCCTTTAAAAGGATTTAAAGGAAGGGGTGATTTCGAGCACAGACCCGTCCAGCCAGCAGTTATCACAATAAGTACACAAATAATCACAAGCAACTGCTAATTAAGTATAATAAGATTTATTAACGTCACAATTATCAGTAGCCAATCAGCAATCCTTCAATAATAAACTTATATACCCTTTTTACAATATCACAATCAAACAAAGCAAAACAAAACAGCATGTAGCATGGACACCTCTGTGTCTGTGTGGCGTGTGTGTGTGTGTGTGTGTGTGTGTGTGTGTGTGTGTGTGTGTGTGTGTGTGTGGGTGAGTGGCAGTGGAGGGGGCGGTGTAGCAATGTAGTCTAACACAAAACTACTAAAATGGCTACTCCGGTGAGCTGCACCTAGCTCTTTAGCCTCAAGAGGGCGGTAGTAGTGCTGGGTGCACGAGTAAGGGGTGAAGAAGCCGAGGGGGGGTGTTGCTAGGCACCGCACACGTTTATGCTAAGTCAAGCGTTAGCTCTATACCAGCTACACGTGGTTAACTAGCAACGTTAGCTCGGGAGCTAGCGTTGGCTAGCTTGTGTGTGTGTTATGTGTGTGTGTGTGTGTGTGTGTGTGTGTGTGTGCACTCAAAAAATTGAATCAGGGGGGTTGTGCACTTTAAATAGTTGTTTAATGTTCAGTTTACTTAAAATAAATGTATTTACTAGGTTAAAATGTTAATTTCAAATAAAGTCAATGTAATTGTGTCTATTGTTACCTGTAAAAAATATGAATGTGTTGATAAATCCCAAAACATTTAATTTAAGTGAATTAGGATTGCTATACTTGTTACATCCTGAAGACGGCAGTATAAAACACCAGCTACCATTTAAACCAAAACAGGAGAAGAAGACTGAGATGCTTCAGACTGTTCATGCGTTTAGTTTTGAATTTCTGACCGGACCCGACCGGACCACGCCTGACCCTCCTTCGGTTAATTTCCGTAATTCTGTCGGAAAAAGTTGCAGTTGGTGTTTGGTATCTAATATGGAAAAGGTAGGAGGACATTTTCTTTCACTCAAACCTGTTTTGTAATATTTTCATGCCCATTTTCCTTTATTTCCATTTACTTTCCTTCACTATTTCTTTGTTATTTTATTTGCCACCTGTTCTTCATATATCCACCCTTCCTCTATCCTTCTTCTGTCTGTGTTTATTTCTTCTGCATTCTTCCACTGTGTTTCCATTCTCCACTTCTCTTCTTTCCATTTCACTTCCGTGTGTCACCACCTTTCCTTCTCTCTCATTCCAAACCCCTTCCACTTATGTGTTCGTGGGCTCTATATCTCCACTTCCCTTCTGTGTCCTTTCCATTTCTTCCTGGGTCTTTCCATATTTCTGGGTTCCATGTGTGTACTAGGTATAGTTATGCTTCTTTGGTGCATATTTTCATTGTGTGTTATCATTTGTGGTTATTTTTCTCATATTCCGTGTCTCCTGTTCGTATTCCGTTATTTTTTCTATTGTGTGTATTCTGTCCGTGTGTGTCTGTGCTCTCCGTTTTCCTGTGTCTTTACTCCTTCCTGGTTGTTTGGGGTTTTTATTCTTTTGTTGTCGGTTGTTGTGTTTGTGTCTGGGTTGTGTTACTGGTTTGTCATGGTTTGTTCTTCTCCTTCTCTTGTTGTCTCCTCCATGGTTGTTGGTTTGTTGGGTTGTATTTCGTGTTGTGTTTGTGGTTATCTGTTGTTGGTTTGTTGTGTGTGTTGGTGTTTGTTTCCTTTCCTTCTGTTGTCTCAGTGTGCTTGTCTGTTTGGTTGTTATTGGTCTGCGTTGTCTCTACTGGTTGTTATTTCCTTCTACTTTCTTGTCTCTTCTCAGGTTGTTATTCCTTCTCCTCCACTGGTGTTCTTTGTGTTGTGTCTATTCTGGTTGTTTGGGGTTGTGTGTTTGGTTGTTATTCTGTCTTCCATGGTTGTGTCTTCTCACTGGTTGTCTCGTTTCCTTCCTGCCGTTGTTTCATTGCTTACAGTTTGTTATCTGGGTTGTTTCATTGTGATCTCTCACTCCTACTGGTTGTCTCATTGTATTTCTTCTCTCATGTGGTTTGTTATTGGTTGTCGTGGGTTGTGTGGTTGTTTTTCGGTCTTCCTTCCTCCACTGGGTTGTCCTTCCTTGGTTCTTTGTCTCTTTTTTCCTTCTTTGTGCCTTCATTCCTTCCTCCCCCCCCCCACTGGGTTGTCCTTCTCTCTACTGTTTGTCTCTGGGGTGTCTCATTACTTCCTTCCTCCCTCCATCTCCATTCCATTCCTTCCTCCCCTACTGGTTGTCTCCATTCCTTCCTTCCACTTTGTCCTCCATTCATTCTCCTCCTCTACCCCCTCCTCTTTTCCTTCCTTCCCCCCTGTTTGTCTCCATTCATTCATTCCTTCCTTCCTGTTTCTCCATTCCTTTCCTTTCATATTCTGGTTGTCTCCATTCATTCCTTCCTTTCCTCTCACTGTTTGTCTCCTTTCCTTCTTCCCTTTGTCTCATCCCCTTCCTCCCACGTTGTCTCATTCCTTCCTTTCCTCCCACTGTTGTCTCCTTCCTTTCCTCTTCCTCTCCACTGGGTTGTCTCATTCATTCCTACTGCTTGTCTCATTCCTTCCTCTACTGGTTTTGTCCTCATGTTCCTTTTTGGTTGTCTCTTTTTTTTGTCTCATTCCTTTCCTTCACTGGGTTGTCTCAGTCGTGTCCTTCCTCCTTTCAGTTGTCTCATGCGTTCCTTCCTCACTGGGTTGTCTCCGTCTGGCTACTGTTGTCTTTCTTTTCCTTTTGTCTCTTCTCTTCTTGTTCTGTTTCTTTGTTGTGTTTTCTCACTTGTTCTTTCATCTGTCTCCCACTTGTCTGTGGTTGTTGTTGGGTCCTTCCTCTGTTGTCTCCACTTTTTTTTTTACTTGTTTGCTTGTTTTCCCCCTCCTTTCTTTTTGTTGTGCCTCCCTTTGTGTCTTTTCCCTTTTTTTCTTCCTCTTGTCTCTCTTTTTTTTTCTCCTGTCTTTTGTTTTCCTCTTAAGTGTTTTCCTCTTTTTGTCTTCCTTGTTTTATTGTGTACACTTCTTGTTTGTTCCCTTGTTTTCACTCCTTTTCCCTTCCTCTCCCTTTGTCCTCTCCCGGCTCCACTTTGTGTCGCTCCCTGGTTGTTATTCTCTTCCTCTTCCCTTTCGTTGTTTCTTTTTGGGTTTCGTCGTTTGTCTCTCCGCTTTCATGGTTTCCTTGCTTCTTCTCTCTTCTTCTCTGGCTTGTCTCCACTTTCCCTCTCCTTTTTTTTTTGTTTGTTGTGGCTACTTTATTTTCTTTCTACAGCGCTACTCTCCACTCCCCCCCTGCTGGTTGTCTCATTAGAACTACAGCTCGCGCTACTCTCCACTCCCCCTACTGGTTGTCTCATTAGAACTACAGCTCGCGCTACTCTCCACTCCGCCTGCTGGTTGTCTCATTGGAACTACAGCTCGCGCTACCCTCCACTTCGGTGCCCCTACTGGTTGTCTCATTAGAACTACAGCTCGCGCTACTCTCCACTCCCCCTACTGGTTGTCTCATTAGAACTACAGCTCACGCTACTCTCCACTCCCCCTGCTGGTTGTCTCATTAGAACTACAGCTCGCGCTACTCTCCACTCCCCTGCTGGTTGTCTCATTCAGAACTACAGCTCGCTACTCTCCACCCCCCTGCTGGTTTGTCTCATTAGAACTACAGCTCGGCTACTCTCCCACTCCCCCTGCTGGTTGTCTCATTAGAACTACAGCTCGCGCTACTCTCCACTCCCCCCTGCTGGTTTGTCTCATTAGAACTACAGCTCGCTACTCTCCACTCCCCCTGCTGGTTGTCTCATTGGAACTACAGCTCGCTACTCTCCACTCCCCGCTGGTTGTCTCATTGGAACTACAGCTCGCGCTACTCTCCACTCCCCCTACTGGTTGTCTCATTAGAACTAAAGCTCGCGCTACCCTCCACTCCCCCTGCTGGTTGTCTCATTGGAACTACAGCTCGCGCTACCCTCCACTCCCCCTACTGGTTGTCTCATTAGAACTACAGCTCGCGCTACTCTCCACTCCCCCTACTGGTTGTCTCATTAGAACTACAGCTGCAGCTAAAAGTTGCATAGTGCTGCTTTAAGAACCATGTAAAATGTGCCTCAATAATTGATCTGTTAACATCTTTATAGGTTTATTTGTCTCTTTTAGTAATCATTATGTTGCAAAATTTCAGATCCTTTAAAAATTGCTTCGTTGATGAGTTGTGCTCCTGTCTGGATAAGACATATTCAAAAAAAGGTAAGATCGTAACTAGCTACCTAGTTACTGCAAATCGGCTTTTGCATATTTTTAGGAACATTTATTAGATGACAGCTTCATTATCTTGTTCTGAATAGATTTTTTATTTTTTTTATTTTAAGGTATAGAGCTCTCTTAAATGCAAGTAATGCATTTCAGTAGTTGATGGCTTCTGTTAATCTGTTGAATTTCAGGTCCTGGCTGGGATAGCTTTTGTCAGCTCCCTACGTATTGATGTGTTATAGCTGGACTGCGGAGCTTTCATGTGGTACGTTAAGGCAGAAAATAGAAAAACCTTTTTATAAGGTATTACTAAAATAATGAATGTTGACTGTTTTAGTAGGTACCATTAATATAATTTGTGTTTGTGGACTTGTTTTCAGATGGAGGCAGAATTTCTTACTACTACTACTCCCCTTCTCTCAAAGTTCCTTACACAACTTGACCAACGCACTGAGCAGCTCATGAAAGTGTTGAACAAAGGAGGCTCTGCAGGGAGGAAAATCAGGATCATTATGGCCCCAATGACAAAGGTATGTTTTGCTGTTGGTAGAAATTATTATGGAATTATAAGTTGATGTTGACTAGTGAATCTGACTGACTAGATAGTATCTGTGAATGCACCCTTAAGAGTAGGCTATGAAGTTGGGTTTTGATAGTTGCCTCTTGTGCGTCTTTCAAATTATTCATTTGCAGCCACCTCTGAATATAAACACAGATCAATCAATGTAGCTGTGTTTAGGGATCAAATGTATTGATATTTGGAATGAGAAACAGAAGTTTGCTTCTCAACATACAGCACTGATCACTCAAACAATTGAGGCCGGTTTATCTATTAGTGAGTGTTATGAAAATTGCGTAGGTAAAACATTTTCTAATATAATTGTATTTCTCCTTGCTGTTTCTTCTGTGTAAAGGAAGCCGAGGGAGCTTGAGAAGTCACCTTTGGTATCTACAGCATCGATGTTAAGGGAGGTGATACCGCCACTCCTCCAGCCGATGTTGGAATTGTGATTCAGCGTGTTGAAGTTCTGCACGACTTGAGAGACTTTGCCTCTGCATGTGCCCTGAGTTATCCTAACAGACTGAAAGCCTTCTTTGAAGTACTTCAAAAGTTCTTCCTTCAAATGGATGCTTGCAGACTCTCAACCAAGGTACAGCTGCTCATTAACTAACTGTACAAATGAGACAATCACTGATTTGGATGCTGAATGTTTCATTGAACAGGAGAAATATTTAGGGCCGAAACTGAAAAAAATTATCTGTTTGAAAATAGAGCAGAGAAACTACACTTGAGGAAAACGACCAATTTCTTTGCAAACTTTTGAAAAACTTATCATACAGGAAAAGTGGTAGTTGAGTGGCACTACTAGAGAAGTGATGTAGAATTGAGAGACCATGCTGCGCAAAAACGGTTGATATACAACTATGGCTATTTTGTGGATGTTTTAACACTAAGCTGCATCAAAAACAACTGCAAGGAAGTTCAATCATCAGACCATCTTAACCATCGTTAAAGAAATCCTACTTTAGAGTAGATGTTTGTTAAAGTGTTGCCACTGAAAACTTTATTTTAGATGTTAATTTGAAAAAAAAAAAGGCTGTTAGATGGGGAGACTATTATTTTGTAAACAAATTTGAAAACTGTAAAAAGTATTATTTATTAAACCATAAAAGTGAGTTATTTATTAAAGTGTGAATTATTTATATATTTGCTGTCAATCGATCGACTAATATTTGCAGCTGTAATTCCATGTGTTACAAATGTGTACATGCATTGAAATGTTAGTTTATAGAATGGCACCAAAATGTTACTGAATCACTGCTGTGTTGATGAATAAAGGAAATAAGAAAACTATGTTGGGTGTACCAAATTCATTTGTGTGGAACCTGTTGACAAACTTTAATTATGTCAAAGTAAATAGTAAAACTTAAATTAGATGAAAACCTAAAGTTATCATTAACTGAACTTAAATTGATTATTTAATGACTACAAATGAGATATATGCTGAATTGACAAATGTAAAATATGTAGCCTGTACATTTATTATTTAGGTTAATATAACATAATTGACTTAATTCGGTTAAGCTTAAATATGTCTTGTTGATCAGAAGTAAAACATTTTAATTAGCTGAATTTACAATCATTGTGTTACTGTAACATAAGTTAGTTGAATTAACTGACGTTAATATTTTTGCTTTTAACTAACCGAATAAAAATACGTGGAACCGGTTGCCTTAATAAATTTAATTAAAGTCAATGATTGAATTTTTTCAGTGTGTGTGAAAGTGAAAAGAGAGAGAGAGATAGAAGAAGGAGGGAAAGCGCGATTTATGGAACAAACACTTAAAACCTTGATCTCTGGGGTAACGGGACTAACCGCTCTCTTCGTTTTACTCGAGATTCTCACTTAACGTGGCGTTATAGCAGAATCTGAGGTTTATTTAACGGTAAAGAGCGTTTATTCCCCGGCGCACTCTATGAGCGTGCAGCTGACTCAGCTTGTACAGTAATTTCTCCTCGGCAGGAGTATCGGCTACAGTTCAACACAACTTTCAACAATATCTGGATCAGTGATATTCTTCACAACAGCACATAGGACGCAGCGGTCCGATCACACATTAATAGTAAACAAAATAGCAATACCTTTTACACATTAATAAACACCCTAGTTCCCAAATCTGCCCAGAACTATAAAAGCCTCTTACTTTTTGGTGCACAGTCCGTTGCTTATCCGGCGGATTTTCCGGTGAACAGAACTGGGTTAACCTCTCGCCAGAGATTAACGGCCCGTACCGTCCAAGGCAGTGGAGCGGAAACACGGCCAAGTTGACTTGCAAGAAAACGCGTTGTCTCTTCTTCCTTGAGACGGGGCTGATTTACCCCTCTGCAGATTTGGTGTAATACGGGCTTCGTATTCACCAGGACCCTGTTGTATCACGAACGATACAAACGCCTCACTCGACCAGCGAATGATACACGTTGATTCTCGAACAGCGGTGAACGATGCGTCTCCTTGCGGCAAATGGATTACCTCGAAGAACCCCGGGCTGTGACCTCCGGCTACTTTTATCTCCCCTCCGCCGCCTGCTGGCGGCGAGTGGTGCGTTCAAGGAGCCGCGGCCAATCAGAAATCCCGAACTCAACGAAGGTGTGAGAATTCGTCGTTGCAGTTCTCAAGCCCTCCACCAGTCTGCCATTTTCCTCATGTCTTGGAGGGACAATCTCCATTTTGGAGGCTCCTTTGTTAGGAGTGAGGGGTCACAGGCTGGTGACTTCCCTACAGGCCGCTCTTTGGCCTCAGGGGAAGCTTCAGGCCTCACAGAATAGTCTTGATCATAACTGTTAGGTTCCAACAGTGTGTATTTTTGTGTATGTGTCCAGGATTCCAGTTTTGGATGGGCCAGACCAATTGTGGGTGGGCCTTAAATTAAAAACGTTATCAAATCACTGTTTAACCTAATACAAATGACTGATTAATATATTGTTATATTATATATATTATATGTGCTTACATAATAAAGATTGTAATAGCTTGATGCTCTTTAAATATGCTGTTGCATTGTAAAATGTTTCGGTGCAAAAGAAGGACCTATCCGCGATCGCTCTCCTTGGTTCTGACCAAATGAAGAGCGCTTTGGACTCTCCATTACCACCATACCTGGCTGTGCTATAGCGCATCTCTCCTAACCTAAGGCCTAGAGACTGTAAAAGTGGTCAGGAATCTAATATTTCCCCAAAACATAGTTTAGTTCTGCTCATATAACATGAGGCCGAATATTTCACAATTCTATTTAATTGTTTTAAGTTTTCAACAATACAGATCAACAACACTGCCCGACAGTTTCAATCAATACTCGGCCACAGAAGTTGTTCATTGACAACGTCATCTCTCATGTAAAACACGACTCAAGTTATTTCCTACCGAGACTTACTTCAGTGTGATGATTCATGTTATAGACATGTTTTATAAAAATAAATAAATCACAGCATCATTAACCATAACAAGAGAAAACCATGAGGGAAAAACAACTTGACAACAGTATCAAGCTGTTATAGAAATAGAATTGTGTCTGCAGCTCTGTAGCGAGTTATGAATCGATTATTTTAATCCATATAACTCATATAACGACATAATACAATACAGGCAGAGTAGCCTTCACATACCTTACTGTTATCATCTGGCGGTCCTACACAATTAAACTCCCTAAAGCAGAAGAAGTGACCGGATACTTTAGCATGGTTGAGTTGCGGGCTCATCCACAGAAGACATGATCCACAGGGCTCATATCATCCACTTGTGAGTCAGAGACAGAGGCACTAGCATCGGCGCTGGTCGCGTAGCCGGGCTAACCGCGCTAACCGCGCTAGCCGCGCTAGCATCCTGGGGTGGCAGATACAAAGATGTGCTAGGTGTTGTGGATCTCAGCTCTCCTTCATCTCCTGGTTGCAGCGATGACTCTGAGACCGCTCGGTCACGTTGCACATTGTCCTTTACTGGAAATGATTTTCACACTCTCAGATCACTTGGAGCTAGCCTAGCATACCGACAAGCTACATCCATCCCGAACCTCACTGTCTGCTGAACTTAAAAAAATAGACATGACCTGCTTTTTTAAATTGTTTTTGAAAACTAAACATTTAGACTATTTTAGCACAAATTATGAGATTATTTTTCAATTTTTAATAATTCTTCACCAAATTCTAATATTATTTATAATTTTTTTTTTTGAAGAAAATTTGTGGGTGGGCCTAGGCCTGTCAGGCCCACCCATAACGCCCTGCCTGGTGTGTGTGTGTGTATGTGTCTGTGTGTCTGTCTGTATTTTTGCGTGGGTGTGTTTGTTTGTGCGTGTGTGTCTTTGTGCGTGCATGTGTGTGTTTCTGTGTGTGTGTGTCTGTGTGTTTCCTCTCTCTCTCCTCTCTGAATAATGTGTGTATGAAGACCCGTGTTGAACGAGGGTAGTTGAAAATCCAAAAACAGCTAAAATCATACTCCTGCTTTTTGAAATGTATTTGTATTAATCCAAAAAACAACCAAAACTATACTTCTTCTTTTGACATTTACTAGATCAAGAACAGTTGAGACTTTATTTCTGCTTGTGACATGAGTTTAACCCAAAAACAGCTAAAATATATTTCTGCTCATGAAACTATAATACTGCTTTTGATTTTGGTTTGTGAGTGTTAATGTGCCTTTAAACTATATGATTGCTTAAAAATATAATCATGCTAAGCGTTGTGATACTGATATTGATATAAACATGCTTAGAGACATTTTAGTGTGAATTACTGTGTGAAGCTGCCTGTCTGACCCTGCAGTCGTGTAGAGGAAGTGTCTGCAAGAGGCCTCAGATGCATAAATTGCTTTGTGTAACTGTCTGTCTGAACCTGCACAGCTAGAAAGAGGAAGTGCTGTTGGGGCCCTGTATACATGCACTTGGGGGCTAGGCTCTGGGTGCACATAGGGGAGAAAAAGGTTACTGCATTGACCTAGTGATGAACTGAGCTGTTAGATTGTATGTTAGATAGCAAAATGCATATGCATATAGGAAATATCGTCATATGAAATGTTTCTACGTATATCCAACCTGATGCTTGCTTTAAGACTGTATTACCATGTAAGGTGAAACAAAGGTGGAAAAACACACCTCGATGTGATGGGGGGTTGATCCTCAAGAAATGTACATATAAAAATGGGTGCTGAGCCAAAAACTCTGGATCATGGGCAGATTTTCTGCTCTCTTGACCTAAACCCTTGCTGTAGGGACATCCTGTGTCTTGGAGCCTTTTTGAGTGATTGAACTTAGTTCATTTTTCCATTTATTCATTTCTTTTGCTTATTTGTTTTTTCTTGTTAACTTTTAGCTTTTAAAAAAAATAAAACCACCTGTGTTCGTCTTGAACAAGGTGACCCAAAAAACCTTGTGAGTCTTTTTTTGACGTTTTAGAAGACTTTTTTCCCTTTTTCCTTTTTCTACTTTTTCTCCACTTTACCCGTGTGAGCGGGGACACCCCGAAAGGGGAAGTGGTGGCCTCCTCTTTAACCGAGCGGTTTGCAGCGACCCCGGGGACCGACCTGACCAGCAGACCTTTGATCCTCCAGCTGAGAGGAAACCTCTGTGACCAAGGCAGAGGTAGCTGTCCGAGTGTGAGTAATCAATTGTAATTATTTGGTTGTAAAGATCTTCTGTGTGCTGTGTATTTCACATACGGGGGACATCTAGGTTGTCAATCAAAAGCCTCTTGTCTCGTCATCGGGTTTCCACCGTAGCGAGAACCCGTGAATGCGGGGGTGTGTGTGTCTCTTTAAAAATAATCTAAAAACCATAGGGAAGTATCTAAACTAATTCCTTTGAACCTGTTCATAATTTATAATATTATAACTTATAATATCTGAACCAATAATGTTTCAATACCTACAGTATTAACTATAGGGAAGTATCTGAAATAACTCCTTTAATATAGGCTTAACCATCCGCCCCGCTGACAGTATCTGTAACGGCTGTACGGCTGAAAAGGGCTTAGAGGGCGAGGGTTATCGGGGGGAGAAAGGGAGTTGGCTTTAAAAGAAAAAGTGATATTATGCCTCGATAACTGTCACATCGCTCCACACCCGTCAGCCTCTGTAGTTTTGGACTTGTGTAAAGGACATTGATTACTGGAGAGTAATCGATCAAACAAAGTCATGTTTGATTAAAAAGAAAAAAAAATAGATGCTTATTAGGGTTGGCATTGCGTTCTGATGCCTTGAAGGAGCTGATGGGAAAACATTTCACTCGAACTGTACTTCTACCATTTCATGTGACAAATGAAGTTGATAGGCCCATTTCTAGTTTCCCATGATGTACTATGGGAGCGCCCAGCTGGAGGGCAAAAAGAAGCAACGAGTCAGCTCAGCTTTTACCACACGGTAGCCAAAATATCACATAGTTGTTGTTCAATTAGATTCACAAACGGACGAGAGACGAGCCCGCTCTGTTCCTTTACAGAATCCCATGTCAAAAGGAAAACCCAGACATGAGGATGTTGTGCACATTAAACGTGCTGTACTAGCGGACTACACTGACCCAGAAACTAACCACGCATGCAACCAACGCCTGCTGTTGAGCTAACGTTAGCCGTATCGCCCATCTCTAGGGAGGGGTGTGTGTGTGTGTGTGTGTGTGTGTGTGTGTGTGTGTGTGTGTGTGTGTGTGTGTGTGTGTGTGTGTGTGTGTGTGTGTGTGTGTGTGTGTGTGTCTGTCATATTTTCTATCTGTGAATGTGTAGGGATGATGTCACACATGAACACAGTGTGCGTTTGTGCGCCAAAATCAACATCCCAGTTTCAACAGGATTGTCCCATCATGCAACACTGTGGGGACATCAACTTTATTGTGCATTAGATTTGCATAAAATGCAAACAATGCATACACAACAATTGTGCATCTAATGAGCGCATTAAATTAAGTTTGAATAATTTCAAAAATGTAAATAAAAGATCTGGTGTTTTTTATTTGTTCAAATAGTTTTATTTTTAAAAGGAGAAATGAACATAATATTATAGCTGATTCATAACTTTTCACCAAGACACACGCACACACATACAGACACACACACACACACATGCACACACACACACATGCACACACACATGCACACACACACGCATGCTCACAGACAAATAAAAATTTAAAATTTGATCTGCCATCATGGTGTGGTTTGTCTTCTGATGGTGCTGTCTACAGCGTTGTAGATGATGGAGTCCTCCACCTTCTCCTCCGTTCTGAAAATTAATAAATATCAAACAGAAGAAGAGTTTATTTATTTAATTTTTATTTAAGCTTTATTTAACCAGGAAGGCCGTTGAGAACAGGTTCTCATTTGCAACGGTCACCTGTCCAAGAAAAGCATAAGACAACGTGCAAGACAACAAATAGTTTCACAATTTTTTAAAAAAAAAAAAAAAAAAAAAAAAAAAAAAAAAAAAAAAAAAAAAAAAAAATAAATAAATATTTAAAAAACATCTAGTAGTGATGTAGATTAGTAATAACACAAAAGAGAGTGGGTAGTGTTTTAGATGGATAACAATATACATGAATAGACAGACTATATAAATGCTGAAATGTAGTAAAGAGTCACTATACAGTCATCAGAGAGAGGAAGAGAAAAACCTTCATATGATTCAGCATCAAAACTCTGCTCTCCACTACTTTAGTGACATGTGAATGCTCAAGTTCATTATTTTTTTAAAGTGTAACTTTGGGGTTTGTTTTTCAATCTGGACCCTATGTTCCCATGTTTGTGTGTCTGAGTGTCTGATGTGAACAACAATCTCTGAAACTGGTCCAGAATTAAACAAGAACCAAGCTGTAATGTAACCATACAGGACCAATGTTCAGCATCCCTTAGCTAAGTGTTTGACAACATTATGGAAAGGATCCCTACAGAGATAGACCTTTCAGTTAAAGATTAAGATCCTTTTAGTTTAACATGAAACAGCCTAGATACTGTCAGGGCACGCCCTCATACTCTGCTTCTGACTGGCTAGTAGTCCTTACCTAGGTACTGTAAGGGCACAGACAAAATGTTATGAAGGTAAAGTTGTAATGCACCGACAGTACATGCAAACAACTTTGTGGAGAGTGTGGAAGAGCTTTGAAACTTAACTTAACATTCAAAATTCTCTTTTCTTTCTAAATTTCTGTTTCTGCTAGCCATTCACAACGTTACCGCTGCATCTCTTCCTGACTTTACAAACTACGGAGCCCCCCTAGGCCTAAATCACAGAACGCGTGTTGTTAATCGCACGTCAAAAGATTTAGTGCTGTAAAGGGAATTTGCGTTAACTCGTTATTATCGCATCAATTTTGACAGCCATACTTTATATTTTAAAACAATAACACTGGGTTACAGATGGACAAAGTTTGAGTGCAAATTGTAATAAATATGGAATTAATATAATCTGAGCTGTATAACGAAGACAAAGACAGACAGATTTATTAAATTACCTTTTGCTGATGCAAGCGACCAGAACAACAGCGAAGAGAATCAGCAGGACCCCGACCACAAGACGAACGATCAGAAGCAAACCTCCTCCTGCAGAACACATCAGACATTATCAGGAGACAATGGTGAGATTACATAGCCTAGAAATCTAGACCACCCTAGTGGCAGCAAATGTAATCTGCAGCCAGGGTCCGTCTAGCAACTCTCCGTTGGCTTGCGACCTGGAAAAACCAAACTCTAGTCAGGCCAATCACATCGTGTATAGAGTGGGTGGGCGGGGCTTAACATAATGACAGCAGAGTTGTGACGGTTCCGTGTGAATTCCCTGCTACTTGAAAACAAAGAAGATGGCTGCTGCTGCTGGAGAACAGCCGTCTCTGGAATCGGCTTTGGCCGCGACTCTGGAAGACTTGGAGTTCAGCTTTTCTTTGAGAAAAGAACAAAGAATGGCTCTGAAGTCATTCTTAAAAAAGGAAGATGTGTTCACAGTTTAAAGTTGAATCTATCAACTAGTGTTGCTCTGGTTGGTTGTAGCACTATTCTATCATGTGCAGTAGGGCTGCAACGATTCTTCGAATAACTCGAATAATTCGATTACAAAAAATCCTCGAAGCAAAATTCTTTGCCTCGAACCTTCGTTAAATCAATGTAATTAATGTTGTACGGCTCACTGTGTTTCCGCATGGAGGATTATTACTAGCGCACAAGAGGTGTGTGCTTCTGCGGACACAACACAAGCACAGACAGTATATAAACGAGACTGACGGCCCAGATTACAAATGAAGGAAGACGAAAATAGCGAGGGTCTAAGAGGAGAGACAGGCGAGAGAAAACGAAAGAAAGTTTGGGATAATTTTAAGCTGCAAACATGCTGCTACATCACCTCTGTAACAAACCTCCAGTGTACTCATCCATTCCACGGAGCTAACCCGACACAAGGTAGCTAACGTCTGCTGCTCTCGTCCACCGCGCTGTTTACACAACTAGCCTACAGCATGCTACTCTGCTAATAGCGATGTTTTACACAACTAGCCTACAGCATGCTACTCTGCTAATAGCGATGTTTTACACAACTAGCCTACAGCATGCTACTCTGCTAATAGCGATGTTTTACACAACTAGCCTACAGCATGCTACTCTGCTAATAGCCAAGGTTTATACAACTAGCCTACAGCATGCTACTCTGCTAATAGCCATGTTTTACCAAGCTAAAACGAAAGCTGTCGGTTTGTAGTCTAACTACTTTTGCTTCTAATCTTTGGAAATGTAGCTGCGCGGAGACAAACGCGCTCCTCCCCCAGCATGGCTACTTAATATGCGTGAATGACGTCATCATGCATTCTTTATTCTTTCTCCTCACCATAGATATATCTATGCTCATCACTGTGTATTAGGCTTCTGAAAATGTGTCCCCCAGAACAGTGTAGTTGAGTAGCCCTGCTGTAAACCCTCTGGTTAGTGAACAGCTCTTTTGCATATCCAGTGCAAAGAGCCAGAGGCAAGAAGGGAATGGGGTGAAAAATATTAACATTTGGGCCACCAAAAATGTACTATTGTAATGTATTTTTTTTTTTAAGGGTCTTGGAATTTGTCAATAAAAAATGTTGCTTTTTCTAAAAAAGGAAACCTGTCTTTTGTGTATATATACAAGCCACAGGTTTCCTTTTTTTTAGTAAACAGCAATAATAAATATTTACTATTGCTGTTTACTAATTTTTACTAAAATTACTCGATTAATCGATGGAATAATCGGTAGAATATTCGATTACTAAAATAATCGATAGCTGCAGCCCTAATGTGCAGAGAGAATTTGAAAGACTGTTTATCCTGCCTCTCTGATTGAGCCCTGACCAATGGTGAGTTCCCAGACTCAACATCTGGATGTGGGTCTGGCTGGTCAGGCTAGCGATTACAGTCAGAGGGAACCACTTTAACCTTGAAGCATTTAACGTCATGTTGCTCTGTAACAATCTGACATGTTAGCTTCAGCTGCTTTATAAGAGGATAATATGTCAGATGTTCACAGACTGTTCTGCTGCACAACAAGCAGTCAAATAGACCAATCACTGCAGGTTTAAAGCTTTAGTGCTTCAACTTTTTGATATTCATGAACGTCTGTTACATTCAAGCCAAATTAGCTGCTACACAGCAACAAAGGGGTACATGATCACAGAAAGCTTGTATCATGTGGATGCACCGACAGTGTTGTTGTCATTACTTAGAATTTCTCAATGGGGCGACAGAAACTACGTACTATAGCTTTAAGGTGGTTTAGATTCAGTTTGTAGTTTATATAGACAGACTTGTTGAGTTTGGATCTGGTCTGAAAATGTTTTCAGATAAAAACTGATCAAACTAACCTTCCTCGTCAGTCTCCACAAGCAGGCTGTACGGCACTGAGAGGGTGCGGTTGTTCTTCTTCAAGAAGTGTGTGTGTGTGTCTGTGTATGTGTGCGAGAGTCTGAGTGTGTGCGTATGTGTGTGTGTCTGTGTGTGTATGTGTGTGCATGTGTTTGTGTCCGAGTCTCTTGCTGTTCCTTGAGATGCTCTTACCTTCGACTCTGACTCTCACTCCTGATTGGCCAGTAAAAGTTGCTCTGAGATCATTAGTTTCCACTCTGAAGCGATGCCAGACTTTTGTTTATGGATTTTTCGTCAGCTTTTAATACTAACCACATATTTTAGCTTGGAAACTGCGTACCTATTTTAATCTAGATGTACATTTTGTCGGCTGGATTGTAGATTTTTTAACATGTAGATCTCAGAGGCTTAGGGTTAATGACTCTCTGTCAGGACAGCGCTCCTCTCCCATTGGCTCTCCTCAGGGCTGTGTCCTGTCCCCGTTGCTGTACATACCTTTACACCAATGACTGTAGAAGACAGCATGAGAACAGGCCCATTCTGAAGTTAGCTGATGACACGATCATCATTAGGCTGATCTGTAAAGATGAATCTGAGCATGGGCCAGTGGTAGATGAGCTTGTCCAAGGCATTTCTTCAATTGAAAATTATGTCCTTATTTTATAAATCTTTTATTGAATCGGTTCTTACTTTTGCCATGATTGATTGGTACGGTAACCTGAACATCACGGACAAAAACCACCTCAGCCATATTGTAAAGGTGGTGTTGTGGCAAAATATGATAAATCTGGTTTTTAATTGAATTATGGGGACATATACAATGTGTATCATGTGATATAGATAGGAGATGTCAAGTGTCTGCCTGGTGGGAGTCACAGACTTTCTCTGTCTTAGTGCTTCCTGCGGCTGCCTTCCTCACTGCTACACAGAGACTCTCCCCCCTCGTGCAGTCCTCAGTTGCTGATGTGTAGCTGCAGTCATCCACAGATAGTCTGCCGCGATACAGTCGCTAACAGCCGCAGTGGTCTACCACTGAAGCAGCCGCGTTAGCTGCAGATGGCCTGCTGCTGTATAGTCCACACCAAACGCCTTAAGCAGAGGCATTCAAAATGCAAGATCAGCTAAATGACTTCATCTAGTGGAAAATCCCCAGGAAGAGGTGGTCTTAAGTGTAAGGGTGGCCTAAAAAGTAGCCAATTGAAGTTTTACACGCGTGATCTGAAGGTGATCATTGGAGCGCTCCTCAGGAGGAGGGTCACTATTTTGGATGATATAAGGCGAATTTAGACAAAGGAATCTTTAGCAAGCTTACCGGTACTTGCTCTGGGTTTCTGTGAGTTGGCAAAAATCTAATCTCCAGGTCCATTATAACATCTATAAAGAGAGACTTCGCATTTATAATTTGGAACTAAGGAATGCAAGGCGGTCCTTTTTCTCTGACATTATTGCCAGAAACAATAATAATTCACGTGCTATGTTTGCTACTGTTGATAGATTAACAAACCCTCCAGTACCAGTAGCATCTGAACTGTTGTCTACCAAGGCTTGCAATGACTTTGCCTCCTTCTTCACAGACAAAATTCAGAAAATTAGACAAACAGTCAGTGCTTCCATATCAAGTACAGGATATGTGTTGTCACAGTGTTCACACAAAAAAAATCCAATATGACACAATTTCATACAATCAACCATAACAACCTGGAAGACATTATATCTGAAAACCTCCTCCTGTTGCCTTGATATTCTACCAACGGGTGTTTTCAAAAATGTTTCGAATGGTTTGGCTTCTGATCTTCTACAGATTGTAAACACATCTCTGCTCTCAGGTATCTTCCCACAGTCCCTGAAAACTGCGGTCATCAAGCCACTCCTAAAAAAGAGAAATCTAGATACGACACTAATGAGCAACTATAGGCCAATATCAAACCTTCCATTTTTAAGTAAAATCATAGAAAAAGCGGTTTTTCAACAACTCAACCTTTTCTTATTGCTAAACAACAGTTTTGATGCCTTCCAGTCAGGTTTTCGACCACACCACAGCACTGAGACGGCTCTTGTTAAAGTCTTTAATGACATCCACTTAAACACAGATAGTGGCAAAATTTCAGTCTTAGTATTGATCTCAGTGCTGCATTTGATACGGTAGACCATGACATATTGCTTGACCGATTGGAAAACTGGGTTGGTCTTTCTGGCTCAGTACTAAAGTGGTTTGAATCCTATTTAAAGAATAGGGACTACTTTGTGTCTATAAGTAATTATACATCTGAGCATACAAATATGATGTGCGGAGTTCCCCAAGGCTCAGTTCTGGGGCCTCTTCTGTTCAACATCTACATGCTTCCACTGGCTAAGATTATGGAAAACAACAAAATAAGTTACCATAGTTATGCGGATGACACATAAAATTACATAACCTTATCGCCAGGAAACTATAGCCCAATACAACAATTAAATATGTGCATTGGACAAATTAACGACTGGATGTGCCAGAACTTTCTTAAATTAAATGAAGAAAAAACGGAGGTGGTTGTTTTTGGAGCAAAAGAGGAACGATTGAAAGTCAGCTTGCGACAATGTTAAAACAACAGACAAAGCCAGAAATCTTGGTGTAGTCATGGACTCAGACCTGAATTTTTAAAAGCCACATTAAGACAATTACAAAATCAGCCTATTATCACCTTAAAAATATATATCAAGGGTTAAAGGACTTATATCTCAGTAGGATTTGGAAAAAATTGTCCATGCTTTTGTCTTCAGTAGACTTGACTGCTGTAATGGTGTCTTTACAGGTCTTCCCAAAAATCAATCAGACAGCTGCAGCTGATTCAGAACGCTGCTGCTCGAGTCCTCACTAAGACCAGGAAAGTGGATCATATCACTCCAGTACTGAAGTCTCTACACTGGCTTCCTGTGCCTCAAAGAATTGATTTCCAAAATACTTTTGCTGGTTTATAAATCACTAAACGGTTTAGGGCCAAAATACATTTCTGATCTGCTACTACACTATGACCCACCCAGACCTCTCAGGTGGTCTGGGACAGGTCTACTTGTTGTCCCCAGAGTCAGAACTAAAAAGGGGGAAGCAGCGTTCAGTTTTTATGCTCCACATATTTGGAACAAACTCCCAGAAACCTGCAGGTCCGCTTCAACTCTCAGTTCTCTTAAATCCAGGCTGAAGACATATCTTTTTGATGTTGCCTTTCTTTAAATAACCTATTTTTAACTGCTCTTTCTTTAAAATTCTTATACTGCACTGTACATTTTATTCTTGTCTTTTAATGCTTTGAAATTGTTTTTAATTGTTTTCTAACTGTTCTTTAATGTTTCATGTAAAGCACTTTGAATTGCCTTGTTGCTGTATTGTGCTATATAAATAAAGCTGCCTTGCCTTGCCTAGCTTTTGTGCACATTAAAACTTCTTTTTCACATCTGACTCTGACTCTGCGTGGATTTTCTGAGACCTCGGTTTGGGACTTTTTCATACTTTGAAGAGAACTTGAAGAGAAGTTGACAAAGAGCAGCTGGCGATAAGGTCGCTCCTATAAATCTGGCCTTGAACCACAGACCTATATTTCTGTTTCAACAATGGCTGGCAAAGTGACAGGTTTCCCACAGTCCCCCTTGATAGTTATCTTTGACCAGCAAGAACTCCGCAAGGCCCGGTCTATATTAGACTGTACAGACCCCCCCCCCCCTTCACTCTGAGTTCAAAATACTCCCCTCAAGTTGTAGATTTAGAGTACCTCGGTTCAAGAGCAATAGGAGTAAAAACTCCTTTGTCCCATGTGCAATAACTCAGCTTATTTAGCACATGTAATGTAGTACTTTTTTGTTTTTGTTTTTAGAGATTGCTCCAGTGGTGATGAATTGTGTTGTGTGTATTACATACAGGAAACCTTTCTTGTACTCATGTCTTTGTATTGTTGCCTTGTCTATTTGTATGTTGCTTGAAGGTGTTTCTTTTTTATCTTTCACTCCTGACTGCAGATCAAGTTTCCCAAGTTTCCCATTTGGGATAATGTGACTGAACTGAACTGAACTGACTACACACTACAGCTTTAAGGTGGTTTTACTGTTTTAGATTCAGTTTGTAGTTTCTATAGACAGACTTGTTGAGTTTGGATCTGGTCTGAAAATGTTTTCAGATAAAAACTGATCAAACTAACCTTCCTCGTCAGCCTCCACATGCAGGCTGTACGGCTCTGAGAGGGTGTGCTCATTCTTCTTCAAACCACAGGTGTAGTTCCCAGAATCCTTTGCAGTCAGATAGCTGAGATGGAGGGCGGGGCCAGTCTCTGAGAGGGCGGAGCCATCTCTGAACCAGCTGACCTCCAGTTGGTGGATAGAGCAGATTGTGGTGCAGTACAGTGTGACTTCTTCTCCTCTTTTAAACTCTCCAACATCTCTGGAGCTTCTTATCACCATCTGATCACCATCTAAAATATATTTACAGTGTTAGTTAAAACATTATATTAGATTGAGTCTCTATCAGCCATCTACAATCAAGCACAGTACTTCAACCCCGGCCCAACAGACCATCTCCGCTGAATC
>NC_053118.1:39141281-39156281 GCF_010015445.1 Perca fluviatilis
CTTTCATATAATATTAAGTCATACCAAAATTCAAGTTCATTGTACATTTTTATCAATTTAATTTAACAGATTCAACAATATATCCATGCTTTTTCCGCACACTTTGTTTTTCTGGATTATTGTCCTATGCGGCTGTATGTGCCACGTCCGCAAGGTGTAGGGTGCAGTAACGTACAGGTGCCAGTAGATGGCAGTAGCTACATTAGATGTAACATGGGGCTCGTTTAGTGCTAGCAGAGAAAGACCGACTCTGATGCTAGTGACAGACTTTTCAACAACAAAACGAAAAGAGTTTTAAAGTATGGAGGAAAACTCGGGTGAAAAAGCTGTGAGACGTTTCTGAGACTGGAAGAAGATGAGCGGACAAGATTAGCCGACAAGAGCAGAGCACGCTAGCTAGCTGGGGAGGGAGGAAAGAGGTTAGCCTGAGCTAGAAACAAAGCTACCGGTAGCTAGCGTCTGTAACGTTAATCAGATACTGGTGTAACTACTGTATGCTCTTATTGTAATCTACCAGGAATACTGTAGTACCTGTATTTGAAATAAATATCCGGGGTACATTTACAGGGTTCAAACTGACACAATGGTGGTGTTTGATTAATTCTGACCCAAATTGCTTTGTCGGCCCTTCTGGCTGTTGATGTATATGGTGATATTTTTGCAAATGTGAACGGCTATGGTTTTTCATTTAAAACAGTTCATTTAAAATAATTATACCTATCAAACAGATGGAATTAGGAAATAAAGGCCTGCCTCTAATAAAGCCTGCTTCAAATACAAGCCTGGTCCCTTCTGGCACTTCAGTTAAATAAAGTCCCCGGCTTTTATTTGAGGAAATACGGTACACTTGTTTTGTGTGTGTGTGTGTCTCAGCGTAGCTGATTCCTAATTTAAATACGCACACACACACACACACACACACACACACACACACACACTTAGGAAACACATGCACACACACACGCATGCACACACACGCACACACACGCACCCACAGAGACACACACACAAAGAGACACGCACACACACACACACACACACATACACACACACCACACACACACACCACAAGATACACACACAGACACACACACAACTGAAGCCAGACATACAGTATTGCATCATCTTAAAAACTACAATTATTAACTCATTATATTCCACATCTCTCAAAGCATTCTGGGTATTCTTCAACTTTTCTAAACCATTCCTACTAATTAAATCCATTCCCACTTTTCCAACTCTTCTCACTACTTCACCTTCTTCTTCCACAATCCAAGCGTCAGCCTTCACCACAGAGTAAAGGATCTGAAGACTTGTCCCCCCACTGACTGGGTCCATGTTGGGACTCTGGTCTTACCTGTCAGGACCAACATGACGGTCCAGAGAATCTTTTTGTCCCAAACTGCCATCCTTACTTCAGTCTCTTCAGGTTAGCGGCTCACAGAAGAGTGAGCCGAGCACTAACTGACTCACGGACTGACAAGGAACGTTTTTAACCACTTTCTGACTTCCTTTTTTATCTTTCTGTTCCGAGAAGTCTTTTCACCAACATATTTTCATTCTTTTACTGTTACTCTCTAATTTCTGAGAGGTAAAGTTCCTCAACACGCCTGATTAAAATCTAACGACAGAATGAAGCAACTTGGACAAAAAAGCTGCAAAAGGTAGATAAAAGTTGCATTATTGAATGAATGATGAGTTTATCTGACAGGGTTGTGTGTGTGTGTGTGTGTGTGTGTGTGTGTGTGTGTGTGTGTGTGTGTGTGTGTGTATGGCTGCTGTTTTAGTAACCACAAAGTTATAGCTGCACTAAGTGACGTTTTTAATTTTAGTGAACACATCATTCACACATATATCATCAGCTTTAAGTTGACATTTAACCCTTAGAGAACAATCCTCTGTTGGTTCAACCCATTCTCATTAACAGGTTCAGATGATGTCATAAGAGAACTAGGAAAAAGGCCGCGTGGTCACATGACATCAGCTGCAGAGCTTTGAGACCTCCATCACAGCTCTCGGTCCCCAGACCTCCATCACAGCTCGGTCCCTCAGACTCTCCATCACACTCGGTCCCCAGACCTCCATCACAGCTCGGTCCCCAGACCTCCATCACAGCTCGGTCTACAGACCTCCAACAGCTTCCGGGTCCCCGGACCTCCATCACAGCTCGGGTCCCCGGACTCCATCACGTGCCTCGGTCCCCGGACCTCCTCCATCACAGTTCGGTCTACAGACCTCCATCACAGCTCCCCAGACCCCCATCACAGCTCTTGTATCAGTGTGGTTCAGTTCCCTGAGAACAGGTGACTGTGAGCGGGAGATTACGGTTTAGGAAAGAAAGAGTGGAGCGATGCGGAGGCGACAAACGTTAAGTTTAGGCAACCCAAAAGATGAAATAAGTCGGTTCAGAGCTTATTCCCCGGAGTTCTTGTGTTGGTAGCACTTCGGTCCTGTTTGACGCCTCTGCCTTGCCTGCTACACCCTGCTACTCCCTGCAGTGTCCTGCTATGCCCTGCTTCGTCCTGCAGTTCCCTGCTATGCCCTGCAGAGCCCTGCTACACTCTGCAGTGCCCTGCTACACCCCTATGCCGTCCTGCAGTGCCCTGCTCTGTCCTGCAGTGTCCTTGACAGCTCCTGCAGTGCCCTGTTACACCCCTTGCTACCTCCTGCAATGCCCTGCTACACCTTTCAGTGCCGTGCTATTCTTCCTGTGCATTGACCTGCTTTGTCCTGCAGTGCCCTGCAGTGTCCTGCTACACTGTCCCGTTGCAAAGTTACGCCCGGCTACGTCCTGTTATTCCCTGCTGCCACTCCTGCTACGTCCTGCTACGCCCTGCTACGTCCTGCTATTCCCTGCTACACTCTGCGCGGCCCTGTTACTCCCTGCTACACTCTGCTATGGCCTGCTACGCCTCTGCGACATCCTACTACACCCTGCCGCCCTGCTCCGCCCTGCTACTCCTGCACGCCCTATGCCCTGAACTACTACAACTACTATTTCTAGTCACTGATCCATTATCTTTATTGTGACTATTATCGCCACTCGTTCATCACACACCCCAACCGGCACCGGTCAGACACCCCTACCAAGAGCCTGGGTCTGTTCCAGGTTTCTTCCTAAATTCTTCATGTGTTATTGAATGAATGATGAGTTCATCTGACAGGGTTGTGTGTGTGTGTGTGTGTGTGTGTGTGTGTGTGTGTGTGTGTGTGTGTGTGTGTGTGTGTGTGTGTGTTGTGTGTGTGTGTAGGTGTGTGTGTCTGTGTATCTGACACCAGAGGACAGTAAAGTAACCCCTTCCCTTCCTCACTGTTACCATTGATTTTTGAAGAAAAAGCTGGAATAATTTGAGGAAGAATTGGAATATATTACAAATATATTATATTATATACTTTAACTATGTGAAGCTAAGAATACTTGTGAAATATTGTGAGGAAAAACGTTGGAATATTTTAAGAAAAAAGTACAAAATGTTTTAGGAATTTATTTATTTTTTTATATTTATAAGGAAAGCGTTGAAATATTTTTGAAAGAGTTAAATGTATTAGTTAATAATTTAACTACATTGATATTTTACTGAAGTAGCATTTTGGATCTCGGTGAATTTGAAGACTTTTATTTTGAAACTTGTTAATCTAACTCAGCGGGCCGAGCTTTTCTTCCGGGTTGAGAGGTCACAGTCGCGGCTGAAGATGGCGGGCGCCCGACGAAGTTGTTTTGCTGGGAAGGAGCCTGGGGTCTCCCGTCCAACCAGCACCGACTGTCTGGTGGTTCTGGTGAGTGTCCGTCTACACGACCGGACCGGCTCACCGCCGTCTGTCGGTCTCATTCACACACACAAACACCGGTTAAATCATCCGGTAACGGCTGCTAGCGTTAGCATGCTAATGACTGCTAGCGTTAGCTAACGGTTCAATGAACAACGGTTAAACTTCAATTTGTCTGTCAAGTAGTCAGATTACTGCATTTAAAGTAGTAATACCACACTATATAAATACTCTGTTACAAGTTAAAGTCCTGTAGTGTAAATATTACTTCAGTAAAAGTGTGTAAGTATCATCAGGAAAATGTAGATAAAGTATTAAGTTTGTGGCTGTCATCACACAGTTTGTTCTTCTTCTTTTTTGGCAGATTACTACTTTTGTATTATACCGCCACCAACTGTACAGGAGTGTGTAACACCATGAACTTCATACAGTCTAGGCTTGAATTAATTCAAAACAAACAAACCAACTAAAAAAAAAAAAAATATATATATATATATATATATAAAAAAAAAATATATATATATATATATATATATATATATATATATATATATATATATATATATATATTCATTTCATTATACCAGTATTATTAAGACAAATAAATAAAGCTTCAAGTCTTTCCCTTGTCATACCTTTTCTTCAAGTATATCATGTATTGAGTTCTCTCCTTCCATTTCCTGCCAGTTTAATCTATTATCATTATATTTCTCACATGCAAAAGTACATGTTCTACATCTTCTTTGTCTTGGCCTTCTATGCATAATCCATTACCATGTCCTACTATTTGTAAGGTAGCATTCAGTCCTGTGGGACCTAATCTAAGTCTGGTATAGACCACTTCTTCCCTTCGGTTTAAATTCAGTGAACTAACCCTTTTCCCGGTCACATTCTTCTGAATTTTATGGAAGTGGAAGTCTAGCATTAAACTCTGCCTCCCATTCATTTTTGCCGTTTTTTGTATACGTTCAGATTTAATTATGGATTTGGCTTCACCCATCCCGAGTGGAATATTAATTCCTATATATGTTGCGATTATGGACATTTCTGTTGGGGTTGTTAATATTTCTGTTGCCTGTTTTCATAATTCTGTATGTTTCCTGTTTTGTATATTGATTCTGTGGACTGTGTAGATTTCTTTGTGTATATTTATGTTCCCTGTTGTGTATATTTCCGTTTTCCTGTTTTAATGTGATAGTCTGGTTTCCTGTCTTGTCTTGTCTAGTTTTACTTCCTGTGTTTTCCCACCTTTGTTGATTACTCTGCCTCTCCTAATGTGTTCCACCTGTTGTATCACCTGTTCCTTGTTTGCTCGTTACCTCTTGTATTTAGCCTCTGTGTTCCCTTTGTCTTGTGTCAAATCATTTTTTGTGTTTGTGTGCTTTCCCCGTGTCAGTTTTGGACTCCCTTGGTTAATTTTTGTGTTTTTGATTAATAAATCCTCAAGGTCAACCCTTCTCCTGCCTCCCTCTCTTCCCTGCATTTGGGTCCTTTAATCCCTGAATTGTAACAATATATTTGTTTTTCAGCATCTTTTTTACAATTTTATCAGCCTCTTTGTTTCCTTTAATGCCTATATGAGCTGGAACCCAACACAACTGAATAATGATTACAAGGTTCCAGAGATGTAATAGTAAATATTTTATTTCAATAATCAAATCTTCCCTTGATGAGTGACCTGTATCTAGGCTATGAATAGCTGCCATGGAGTCTGTACAGATTACAGCTCTCAATGGTTTAACCTCTTCAATCCACCTATAAGAGATGTAATTATCCCAGTCATCTCAATTAACTATACAGATAGAACATTATTTAACCTATATCCATCTCTTTTGGTAAATTCTGGAATATATATCCCAATACCACAATGCCCATTTTGTGGATCTTTTGATCCATCTGTTTATGTTTTAACATATCCATAGAATGATGTTTTTATATATTCATGGCAAATTCCTGCTGGATTATTAATACTTCCCAACAACCTAACCCAGTATGTTAGAAACAATTTAATATACCTTAGACTGAGTGGAGAGTCTTCTAATTCTACTAACTCTAATCTAAGCACACGTGGGAATTGTTGTTATAGCTCCTAAAGCAATTGTTATAGCTTTGAATTGAATCCTCTCAAGTTTTCTTAAAGAAGTTTTGCATGCTGAACTCTAAACTACACATCCATAGTCTATGGTAGATCTTATTAAAGCTTTATATATATATACATTAAAGACTGCATATCTGCTCCCCAACACTGTCCAGTAATCATCCTCATTAGATTTAGAACCTATTTACATTTTGTTTCAATATGCTCTGTATATGATATTTCCATGTAAGTTTTTCATCCAACCACATCCCCAAATATTAAAATTTCTTCTCCCTTTCAATTGATTGATTATACAACATAACGTTAACTTTCTGGGATATTCTTTCTGGTAAAGAACATAACCTTTTTTTAGGTATGGAAAACTTAATTCCCCAATCTATACCCCATTGTTCTATTACTTGTAAATCTCTTTGAACAGCTGTGGTTATGTATATGTTCGTACCTTTTTTCCATATGACAGCATCATCTGCATACAACAACCCTTCATTCCTTTTCCCCTAATTTCTCAAATATGTCATTTACCATAATATTGAATAATATGGGACTAATTACACTTCTTTGGGGAATTCTACTTCAACCATAAACTCTTTACTTATTCCATTACCAACTTTGACCCTAATTGTTGTGACGTCGACAGAAAGTCTAGTATATAATTATACATTCTCCCACTGATTCCCATTTTATCTAATTCAATTAACAGACCCTCTCTCCACATAGTATCATAAGCTTTTTCAATATCTAAAAACACTGCTACCATGACCTCTTTCATAACTAGTGTCTTCTCTATTTCATTGCTGAGCTTTAATAAAGCATCAGTAGTTGATTTACTTTTCTGAAACCTGTTTGATATTTTTTTAATGGACATTTATATTCAAGAAAGTAATTTAAACACACCACTACTACCATTAGTGTGTCTGTCTGTCTGTCTGTCTGTCTGTCTGTCTGTCATGTTTTCTATCTGTGAATGTGCAGGGATGATGTCACACATGAACACACAGTGTGCGTCGTGCGCCCATTACGCTTCAATAATAATCAACATCAACATCCCAGTTCCAACAGGATTGTCCCATCATGCAACACTTTGTGTACATCAACTTTATTGTACATTAGATTTGCATAAAATTGAAATTTGTTTTGGCTTTGGCATAATATAATATAAACACACCATAGACAACAATACGGAGCAATTGTGCATCTAATGAGCGCATTAAATTAAGTTTTTAATCATTTCATTTTTTTTTTTTTTTTTAACAAAACACAAAAGAAAACAACAGAAACCCTCTCTCCACAAGACAAGATATTACATAATCATAAAAATAAAAAAATAAAAACAGTAATAAGCATAAATTTGTATTTAGTCTGAGGGCATGTCGAGTTTGGGTCAAGATGTTCAAAAAGGAGTCCAAGTCAGTTCAAAGTCATTTAGTTTTCCTCGGATAGAATGAAGAATTTTTTCTGGTGTACAGTACCGACAGGAGTTCGTTGGCCCAGTGTTTTTGGCTGGGGGAAGACACTCTTCCAATCCTTCAGGATACACTTCTTGGCAGCCGTAGCTGCTAGTAACACTCAAAATGTTTCTTATTTGAGTTCACCTTCAGTAAGGTTACGTCCCCAGTAACCAAATCCTAGGGTCGGGGTCCAGAGCCTGTCCGCAAGAGAGGATACGATAATGTGAGACCAGTATGGCTTCAAACGGGTACAACTCCATAGCATGTGCACAAGAGTTCCAACAGAGATTTTGCATCTTTGACATTGATCAGAGATGCCATTCCCTAATTTACTTAATCTATATGGAGTAAAATACGTTCTATGGTAAATATTGAATTGAATTTGTCTGTGGTTAGAGGAAACCAATTTTTGTTTGTGCCAATTCCAATAATCTGTTCCAATTCTGCTCTGTGTAAGTACACCCAAGATCCGACTCCCACCTTGTTTTGTTTATATATCTGGCGGCCCGGTAAAGTTGTCAATTACGGATTTATACACTGTAGATATTAAACCTTTAGTTCCATTACGTTTGGAATTAAAAATACATTTTTCAAGTAAAGATTCCTCGGGTCTGTGTGGGAAACTCCCTTTAGTATGACTCTTGATCCAACTTCTAATTTGTAAGTATTTGAAAAAGTTACATTTATCTATGTCATAAATTTCTGACAATTGACTAAAACTTAAGAAGACATTATTGGTGTAGAGGGTCCTAACAATTCTTACTCCTTTTCTCACCCAATTTTGTAAAATTCCATCCACTAAGGCTGCTGGGATGTTGGGATTGTTTGTGAGAGTTGAGTTACCAATAATTTTATGTTTCGTCCAACTGATCGTGTAATTGCTGCCAGGCGTTAAATGTGGCAGAAATTATTGGGTTTTGGTGATTGTTTTTAGCTTCTTCACAGATTCCAAAAATGGTACGATTGTTAAAGGGTTATCCTGTAATTCATGTCGTTCGATTGACATCCATTTTACCTCATCTGCTCTGCAGTGAAACCACATCCACAGAGCCGAAGTGTGTGCAGCCAAATAATACAATTTAAAATTTGGGAGATTCAAGCCACCTTTGGAATAAGGTGCCTGTAATGTGAGGAGTTTGACTCTCGGCGTTTTTGTTGTGCCATAGGAAGGAAGTAAGTGTTTTATCTAATTCATTGAAAAGGATGTAGGAACCTTCAATGGTATACACTGGAATAAATAAAGAAATTTGGGTAAAAGATTCATTTTTATGTATTAATCCTGCCAATCAGTGATAAGGGGAGATCCATCCATCTCAGTAAGTCTTTTTTAGATTTAGCTAGCATAGGCGGTAATTTTCTTCATATATTTTGTCATAAGTGCCGCGAATAGTGATTCCCAGGTATTTGAAGCCCTCCGTTACCCCATTTAAATTGAACTGGAAGCAGACTAATGTGATAGTCTGTCATGTTGATTGGAAAAGCTTCACTTTTGGAATAATTAATTTTGTATCCGATACAGCACTGTATTTTTAAGGTTAATCAATAGCCGGGGAAATGATATGATAGGTTGAGATATAAATACTAATAAGTCGTCTGCATAGAGTGGCGAGTTTATGCTCTTCCGTTCCAATTTTTATGCCGATGATGGATATGTCTGATCGCAGGGCAATAGCCTATGGTTCTATTGCAATTGAGAAAAGTGCAGGAGAGGAAGGGCAGCCCTGACGACAGCCAGCGTTGATAAGGAGAGACGTCCGATAGAACCCCATTTGTTAGGATCTGTGATCTTGGCGGATTGAATAGGGTCCTAATGAAACACAGAAAGTTTTCACCAAAATTCATGGCCCTCATAGTCTCGAGAAGAAAGCTTGGTTCTATCCTGTCGAGACGCCTTCGCGCGTCCATAGAGACAATCACGGCAGGGTGGTCATGTTTTTTTGTGTGCTCTATAATATGAAGTAATTAGCCTAACATTATCTGCACCCTGTCTGTTCTTGATAAAGCCCGTTTGGTCTGTATTAATGATTTTTGGGAACTACCTTCTCTAAGCGTTGTGCAATAATTTTTCGATAAGATTTTATAATCAGAGTTAAGGAGGCTGAGGGGTCTATAGTTGCCGCACTTTTGTGGATCCTTTCCGGGTTTTGGGGTAAGCGTAATAGTCGCCAATTCCAATGTTTTTGGGAGTGTTTCTTTATTGAATGCTTCTCTAATCATGTTTGTTAGCGGTGTTAATATTTTTTCAAAGAAAGTTTTGAAGTATTCAATTGGATACCCGTCAGGTCCTGCGCCGCTCTATTATTTTGTAAGGACATGATGGTCGCTGAACCTCTTCCTCTGATATTGCTTCTTCTAATAGATTCCTATCTGAAACTGTGAGTTTAGGCATTGCCAATTTGCTAAAAGAAGTCTTTGATTTCAGTTTCCGTTGACTGCTCGGTTTTATATAACGTTTCATAATATTTTTTGAATTCCAAGTTTATGTCCTTAGAGCCTTCTAAATACTGGTCATCATCAGTTTTGATGCATTGTATGTATTTCTCTGTATCTTCTTTTTTTAGCTGCCAGGCAAGCAATTTACTAGTTTTATTACCAAACTCATAGTAATGATATTTGGTTCTCGCCATGGCTGCTTCAGCTTTACTAGAACAAAGATTATCATACAAAGTTTGCTTTTGTTTTAATGTACTAAGGATTTCAGATTGATTGGTTTGGGCATGTTGAATTTCAAGTGTTTTATTTCTTGTTCTAGTTCGATAATTGGTCTCTCTTTTTGTTTATTTTTGTGGGATAAATATGAAATAATGTGACCTCTCATATATGCCTTAAGGGTTTCCCAAATAACTGAGTGAGAAGCAGTATTTGAGTTAGTCTCCAAATATATATCTAACTTGTCGTTCATATATTTTACAAAATTGGGGTCTTTAAGTAGGAATGTTTTAAATTTCCATCTATGGGAGGCAGGACCTTCCTGTGGCAATGATACTTCCATCATTAGAGCATTGTAATCCGATAAGGTTGCAGCCAAATAAAGACATGTTTTAATGTGAGGCAGTAGCGTTTGCGAGGTCAAAAACAGGTCGATTCTAGAGTATGTGTTGTGGACATTAGAATAGAAAGAGAAATTCCCTTTTTGCCCGGGTTTTTCAGTCTCCACACATCTTTTAACCCAAGATCATTCATGCCTTGAAACAATGCTGTTGCAGATTTTGATAGAGTAGTGTTCTTAGGGGCTGAGCGATCTAATGACGGGTTCAACACAAGATTGAAATCTCCTCCCAGAATACATTGACCCTCTGCGGATGCCAGTTTCATGGTTAATTTGTTAAAGAAAATTGGATCGTCTATATTAGGACCATATATTGACACCAGTGTCAACCTGATCCTGTTAATCATGCAGTCAACTAATATGAATCTACCTGAGGTATCCTTTTGTACTGCATTTAATTGAAATCTAAGATTTTTTGTTTACCGAACAACGCTACACCTCTAGAACTTGATGAAAACGAGGAGTAATAAACTCTACCAATCCAGTCGCGTTTCAATTTTGTATGTTCAATATCAGTAAGGTGAGTTTCTTGGATGAAAGCAATGTCTGTCTTCTGTTTTTTTAAATAAGTTATAATTTTTTTCCTTTTAGTTGGATTGTTAATTCCTTTCACATTAAGTGATATGCAGTTTATATGTCCTGTTTTAGCCATCATTCACATAACAATTAAGAGAAGAAGAAGAGAGAAAAAAAAAATAATAATAATTAAATTAGGCTGAGCAAGTATACCTTTGACAACATTGGATTAACATTTGTATGGAGAGAGAGGGGAGACGAGCTACAAACAGTTTGAAAACTAACAAAAACAATGTGGAGAGAAAAACTTCGAAAAATCCACTAAAAGATAAAAAGAAAGGCAAAGCACTGCGCAAAACGAACTGGCAGTGCCAAAGCGAAGCTGTGCTCCAAAGCAAGCCGAAGGTCCACAGAGGGCTGATTCCACTATCTATGGTCTAAAATAGAGCTCTATCTCAATAGGTAAATAAAAGAATGGAAATAATATAAAAAATATAAATGTGTGTATTTATATATTTCGGTTTGGTCTAGTAACATATTCTTCCTTCAAAAAGGCCCCGAGCTATAAGATAACAAAATCTGTAAGCTTCATTATTAAAGAGGTTTAACCTTTCATCCAGATATCAGCTACTCATCAAACATTTTGTGATGAAGGTGGAAGTGCGTGCCAGCTCCAAAGTGTGAAGGAACACCTTAGCCTCAGCCGAGGTTGAAAAAGCGCGGTACCCACCACCGTCTGTGTTTACCCTCAGGATGTCTGGATATAACAAGCGCATATTCCACTTTCAACTCCCGGAGTTGGGCTTTCCTAACGTCATACGCTTTGCGTTTACGGACGATCTCCGCTGAATAGTCGTTAAAGAAGAGGATCCTCTGATGACGCGGGGTCTCGTTCTGGTGGAGTCTGCGAGCGGCTTCCATTACCCGGACTTTATCGGAGTAATAGTGGAATTTGACAATGAGGGGACGTGGCCTCTGTCCGGTTGGCGGTGTAGGGCCCAGCGTACGGTGGGCACGATCCAGGATGATTCTGCCGTCTGCGGCGTCCAGATGAAGATACTCGGGGATCCACCTCTCAAGATATTTCACCGCGTTTGTCCCCTCTTCGCGCTCTGGTATTCCCAACATTCTGACGTTACATCTCCGAGAGTGATTCTCCAGCTGGTCAGTGCGCTCTTTTAGTTGGTTGATTTGTTTTTCAAAAATTATGATTTTGGCTTCAGATGCAGCTGCAGTCTGGTCTACGACTTCCATTTGTTTGTCTACGGTGTCCATTCTCGCAGTCAGGGCCTGTATCTCAGTGCCACGGTCAGCGACGGCTTCCAACACAGAGGCCAGTCTTGTTTCAATCATCTGCGTTACATCAGCTATTTTTTTATCCATCGTCTGTGTCACAGACGCCTCCAGTTTCTCAATCTGTTCCGTGACTCCGGCTAATTTGCTGTCTATGACCGCTGTGAGAGCGAGAATGATGGTATTAGCATCAGATGTTGCTGCCGTAGGGCCAGAGCTAATGCTAGCATCATCGCCGCTAATTTCCTGGTTGACGAGGATTCCACCATCTCCTTCGGTTTTCTTTCCCTTCGGTTTTGGCATGTTGGCAGTAGGTTTTTTGAAATAGTCATCGATGTTCATACCAGGCACTCTTTAGTCTATTGAGACCACACGGAAGATCAAATTAGTTGGAAAAGTCTCAGAGCTCTAGAACGTGCTGCCTACGCGGTCGCCATCTTCCCGGAACTCTCCTTAATCATTTCATTTTAAATGTAAATAAAAGATCTGGTGGGTTTTATTTTGTCAAATATTTTTAAAGGAGAAATGAACATAATATTATAGCTGAATCATAACTTTTCATCAAATTACATGCAAACACACACACACATGCACAAACACAGACACACAAACAAACACACGCAAGCATGCACACAAAGAAACATATGAACATGCACACACACACACACACAAATTTAAAATTTTAAAACCTTTTTTTTATTTTTCATTTTTTATTTAAAAGTAAACGTGAATTTAAAAAAGTTGATCTGCCATCATGGTGTGGTTTGTCTTCTGATGGTGCTGTCTACAGCGTTGTAGATGATGATGGAGTCCTCCACCTTCTCCTCTGTTCTGAAAATGAATAAATATCAAACAGAAGAAGAGTTTATTTATTTTATTTTTATTTAAGCTTTATTTAACCAGGTAGGCCGCTGAGAACAGGTTCTCATTTGCAACGGTGACCTTGCCAAGAAAAGCATAAGCATGCAAGACAACAAATAGTTTCACATTCAATACAATACAAGAATACAGAATACAATAGGCAGCATAAAATACAGATTAAGTAGGCGTTACAAAGCAGGCACAAAGTGAGGTGTAAGTAAGTCGATGGATGTGATATGGTAATAACACCAAATACATGAATACATAAGTCTATATCACTGCTGAAAAATAGTAAATACTCAATGTAAAGTTTGTGCAAATAGTGGTCTAGGTAGTGATGTAGATCAGTAATAACACAATATACATGAATAGACCGACTATATAAATGGTGAAATGTAGTAAAGAGTCAGTATACAGTCATCAGAGAGAGGAAGAGAAAACCTTCATATGATTCAGCATCAAAACTCTGCGTCCTCCACTACTTCAGTGACATGTGAACGCCCAAGGATCAAGTTTATTATTTTTTTAAAGTGTAACTTTGTTTTTTTTTTCAACCTGGACTCTCTGTCTCCATGTTTGTGTGTCTGAGTGTCTGATGGAACAACTGAAACTGGTCCAGAATTAAACAAGAACCAAGCTGTAATGTAACCCTACAGGACAAATGTTCAGCAGCAGTTAGAGTCCACTAAAGGTTCTGTTTTTGCCGCTGACAGACTCAGATTATTATTCTAAGTGTGTGACAACATTATGGGATGGATCCCTACAGAGATAGACCTTTTAGTTAAAGAGTAAGATCCTTTTAGTTTAACATGAAACGGCCCCGAAATCACCATCACCAAACTCCACCAGACTCCATGTAAATAATCAGGACTTTTAGCGTGTATAGAGCCAGCATATCTCCACCAGACTCCATGTAAATAATCAGGACTTTTAGCGTGTATAGAGCCAGCATATCTCCACCAGACTCCATGTAAATAATCAGGACTTTTAGCGTGTATAGAGCCAGCATATCTCCACCAGACTCCATGTAAATAATCAGGACTTTTGCGTGTATAGAGCCAGCATATCTCCACCAGACTCCATGTAATAATCGACTTTTGCGTGTATAGAGCCAGCATATCTCCACCAGACTCCATGTAAATAATCGGACTTTTAGCGTGTATAGAGCCAGCATATTTCCACATGTAAATAGAGTTTTTAATCGCATGCGTCAAAAGATTTAGTGCTGTAAAGGGAATATGCATTAACTTGTTATTATCGCATCAATTTTGACAGCCATACTTTATATTTTAAAACAATAACATTGGGTCACAGATGGACAAAGTTTGAGTGCAGAGGGTAATAAATATGGAATGATTAATATAATCTGAGCTGTATAACGAAGACAAAGAGACAGATTTATTAAACTACCTTTTGATGACGCAAGCGACCAGAACAACAGCGAAGAGAATCAGCAGGACCCCGACCACCAGACGAACGATCAGAAGCAGACCTCCTCCTGCAGAACACATCAGACATTATCAGGAGACAATGGTGAGATTACATAGCCTAGAAATCTAGACCACCCTAGTGGCAGCAAATGTAATCTGCAGCCAGGGTCCGTCTAGCAACTCTCCGTTGGCTTGCGAGCTGGAAAAACTAAGCTCTAGTCGGGCCAATCACATCGTGTATAGAGTGGGTGGGCGGGGCTTAACATAATGACAGCAGAGTTGTGACGGTTCTGTGTGAATTCCCTGCTACTTGAAAACAAAGAAGATGGCTGCTGCTGCTGGAGAACAGCGGTCTCTGGAATCGGCTTTGTCCGCGACTCTGGAAGACTTGGAGTTCAGCTTTTCTTTGAGAAAAGAACAAAGAACGGCTCTGAAGTCATTCTTAAAAAAGGAAGATGTGTTCACAGTTTAAAGTTGAATCTATCAACTAGCGTTGCTCTGGTTGGTTGTAGAGCTGTCCTATTGCGTGCAGAGGGA